>NC_064874.1:65313556-65316056 GCF_943734745.1 Anopheles darlingi
GGTTTGGTCGGGTGTATATTTACAGAAGGTCAACTACTCGCTACTAGATGGCGGCGAAGATGATGAAGATGCCAACTTTGATCGATCGGATGATGAGCTTTTCGAAAACAATCCCGAGGGCCGATCGGCAGCGCAGGCTGCTATCGTCGACAGCGACAGTGATTTAGAAGTACAGGAGAGTCGCCCGGCAGCCGTTGTTAATTTGGATGATGATGATGAAGATTCTTCGCCGGTGAAGAAGCGTAAACCGGGCCCTAATAAACGTGCGCTTGGTCCTAAGATTGCTGATGATGCAACAGCTGCGAAACCGGCGGCTAAGCGTGGTCGCAAGGTAGCAGACAGTAGTAGCGAGGCCGAAAAGCCAAAAAAGGTACGATCACGACCGGATGGCTGCTAGTGAAGGGAAGGCACAATCCAAAATTTACTATTTTTCTTAATCGTTTACTTTGCAGAAACCTAAGAAGAAGGTGGTGGAAAGCGAAAGCGAGGAGGATCCTCCAAGCGATGATGATTTTGATTCCGATTACTAGGCGGCGTATTAACAAACAGTCCTTCTACCAATGCCGATGCGGACGACAGACAGCAGCACAAAAGGACATCTGGAAACAACCAACATTTTAGCATTTGATGAGATACCAGCCTTCTCTGCCGGTTGGTGGTAAACGGTTTTGAGAGCACCACCGTCTCTGATATTCTGGAAGGAATATGGCAAACAACTCCCACAATATAGTACATTCGCACACGGAACCACCGTATCGACCGTATCCTTTTTACCATCACTAACCCTTCTGTTAACCAAGAACACTTAGCTGATAGGCACACGGATATATGACAGATTAGCTATAGTTTACCAGCGAGTTGTTAGTGTGGGTTCATCGGCAGGCAATGGAAGTATTACAAACAGAAGTCTACTGCAGTAGCCGATAGTAGACGCGAATAAGCTGGTGGGCCTGTTCCTACGGTTTACGGCGAGTATTCGTTTGCTTTGGTTACAGCAACTGCCATTTCCGACCCCTTTTAATGTCTGATCAGCAACAGTGATGAATGAATGTATGTTCAATGGATATGGAAATCGAAAATGGATGTTTCTAGATTTAAGGATTGGCAAACGCTAGAGCTAGAGAAGCGGTACCTGCCCCTAATGCTGAGGAGGCTAGAAAGCGGGAATTTAGAAGCAGAACTTCATGCAACAAACTACAGAATGGTAGAAGATGGCCTATTTGTGGTAATGCACACGCATGTCCCGCGTGGTAGGGAGAAGATGATAGTTTGTCATGTCACTTCAACGTAATGTTAGGATATATAATAAGCAATTCTGCTAATCCTATTTCCATCAGAACTCAATATGTCCGAATGAGAGATGAAGGTAGATAAGGGTATAAAATATCGATTTAACGATATCTTAACTTATATAGCAAGATCGATGAGTGCAGTTGTTTTGAAGTTGAGCGGCGGGCAAACCACTGGTAGATGAAACTTTGTAGCTTCTCTCAGCATCTAGGAGAATCATTCATCGCTTGCGGTGCGTCTGTATGTTCAATAATGTCCCCGTTTCTATTTTTCTGTCAACTCTGCATAATTCGTCGTATCTTATTTAATGATTCGCAATTGATCGCATGGTAAAAATATATAATAAAGAATGTAGATATTTTGTAAAATTGACTTCTCCTTTATGATGCCTGAGCACAAGTGTGGTAGCAGCCACTTCAACACTCCAGGATCATTTGTATGTTCAACTGTTCTCATTGAAACATTGGATTAGTTGAAAGATATTTATGCTACAATGTATAGTTGACTCGGTTCTTGATTCTTGTACTTTCCCTTCAATCAGAAGGATGTTGTGTTTTTGCCGACAAAATGTGGAAGAAGCAACCCGGACTACCTACGTTGCGGTGTAGCTCTGTCCGACTGATAGACTAGCAGTTAGTGGTCGTCATAAACATCTCGTATATGCCGGACCCTTCTTGCAAACGTTCGTATATATGGAGAATATTGGGATTTTAGTTTTTCATAAATGTTATCCAATGCAAAGTTGTGGTCGCAGACAAACCCCCTTTCTGTACCTTACCAATGCAAACGTGCAAGCAATCAAACCTAATGAGGAAAGATTGGACAATTCTTCAAAAACAATTGAAAACAGCGGCCACGATTAAATGAACGGATGGCCAAAGGCGCATTGCAATTTCGATGTCCGAAACAAGAGCTTCAACACATGCATACGAGCTAGATATTCTTTAACTTTATCGCGGCGGATGACCAAAAGCTGGTAAGCCTGTAGTGGACGATGCGTGTCTCTTTCTTCAAACCAGCCCATGCTAAAACCTAACAGGAAGAATAGAACACCGATGCCCTTTTACCAACTGACTCAGTTGCTGACCATATGCTTAAAAAGTAGAACAAGCGTTGAAAGCTTATTTTTGTTTGCCAGTTTTTTTTTAAGGATTTATGTTCGGATTAAGTTCGCAGTACAAAAGCGTTGCTATGATTTTCAGATCAAATT
>NC_064874.1:65321056-65356056 GCF_943734745.1 Anopheles darlingi
CGCGGATACGCGGATAAAACGATTAATGGCACCGCCCGGCGAGGCCCATCCTCTGAGCTAATCTTGCAGGATAACTATACTTCCGGAGCGCCGCGGATCCCACGTTGCCTCGATGCGATTGTCGGCATGACGCACGATGGCCGTTAGCGCAGCAAAGCCACCATCCGATGCGGCCTCTTTGCAGACGTGTCCCCGTTTTACGAGCCCATCGATCACAACCGGATCGAACCCTCGCTCGTACTCGACCGACATCGGTGCGAGCTGATGGTGCATCCGGGGTGTGTTAATGATGGTTTCCAGTGTTTCGCCAAAAATCAAGTGCCGTACGATCATCTGCAGGGTGGCGGTAGTAATGCGTGATCCACCGGCACTGCCGACCACAATCCGCACATCGCCATGCTCATCGGTTACGATGGTTGGCGTCATCGAGGACATCGGTACCTTACCGGGAGCGATGTAGTTGGCCGGGGATGCGGGCAAACCGTACGAATTGATCGTTCCCGGGGTCGAGAAATCGTCCATCTCGTCGTTTAGTACGATTCCGGTCGAGGTGGAGCGTATCATGGAGCCCAGGCTGTGTGATGAGGGGGCAACATTGCATTGTGATGACGACAACATGGAGGCCACGCGGCACACACTTACATATTGTTGATGGTGCTCGTGACCGCAACGGCATCCCCGTTCGGTGCCAGTATGGACACGTGGGCCGTACCTTGATCGTTTTCGGTCGAAAACAGTGCCCCGTAGTGCCCGAAGTCCGAATGTGTCGCGTCGTCGCCGATGGTTTCCGAGATGAACTTGGCGTACGTTTTGCTGGTCAGCTTCTCCAGCTCCACTTCGATGCCGGGCACGAACGCAGGATCACCGACGCGCGTCCGTAGTCCGTAACCGTGCTTAAAACTCTCGACGATCCGGTGCCAGGTCAGTGGATCGCCCATCGTCAGCTTGCCGAAACTGTCCAGAATGTTCAGCATGTAGTTAAGAATGGTGCCACTGCCCGCGAGCGGGATGGAATAGACCTGACTAGACTTTCTAATACTTGTGTGCACCGGGGCGACCCACCGTGGTCTACGGGGAGCAGAGAACGGGGAAAAACGGGATCAGTTCAAACGCACGCTCAGCTCAACGCCGGACGCATCGTCGCTGAGAGCAGGAACGAAGACGTACTTATAGTTATAAAAGTCTTCCTCCGTTATGATGCTTCCGAATTGCTTGAGATCTTTCATCAGCAGTGGCAGCAGGGTTCCATTGGGGCTGTATATTGCTGCCGCACCCTCCTTTGCAACGATCTCGAGTGTTTCGGCCAACTGTGGACGCTTCAGGATGTCCCCTTCCTGCCACGGTTCCTGTGTGGCGGGATTCAGGAACACTTCCCGCAGCGACGGTTCGTTTCGGATGCGTTCCGTGCGACCGGCGAGGATGCGGGCCAAGTACCCGGTAACCAGGTGTCCCTTGCGGCACAACTCTATCGTCGGTTCTACCAGCGTGCGCCACTCGAGCCGTCCGTACCGTTGATGCAGCTCCCAGTAACCCTTCAGCTCACCGGGAACGGCTACTGCCAGACCACCCGACGTGGAGCTGGAGTTAACGTACATATCACGGGTAGCCGCGGCGGGTGCGATTTCACGAGCGATCATCGCTTCCGCCTTGTTCGTATCACGGAAATAGAGCGTGGCCAGAAAACCACCACCAAGGCCCATGCTCTGTGGACAGGTAATACCCTCGCAGAAGAGCGTCGCAATGGCGGCATCGACGGCCGATCCATTCTGGCGCAGTATATTGGCCCCAATTTCGGCACATTCGGCCCCATTGGAGGTAACAGCACCGCCAGTTAGCCGGACATAGGACGCCGCAGATGAATCGCGCGACCGTAAACCGATTACCAGTCCGACCACGACCGCTACTATCACGATGGCCGCTAGGATTGACACAAGCAAAAGCTTGGTCTTGTTGACGTTCAATCTGTAATGCACATTAGCTCATCAGCTTCCAAAGATGATCTTCCATTCCCTGACTCGTGAACCGGTGTGTTCCCGGGGTGGGTGTGGTGTGTTGGTGTTTCCGGTTTCCGATTGGCAGCCTCCTCGCCCGGCGTGGACATATAGTGTGCGTGTGTGTTTATGATGGACGACTACTAGACTTTGCTAGACGACAACTGCATGTCATGATCAACTGCTGCCCGTAGTACAATTGTCTATTTACAAGTACAGCTACTTACGCTACTCATGATCGTGATCATATAAATTGTTTGGACTTTCGATGCAAAAGAGGATGCTCTTCAAGGTGTTCCACCCGAGAGCACGATAGAGATTTATACGTGTGATGCTTAGTAATAGCACGGGTGACCTGCAAATGGCACTCAACAAACACGTTCTGCTGTCGCTACCTCGTCACGTATTTTGCGCCATTCTTCTTCGACCGTATTGCCATGGGTTAGTGAATCCCCGCCACCCTTCTTGCTCAGTCATAAAGTCTACCGCGGTGGATCAACAACATCCCGTAATCTCCAGTTGTTTAGCTTTGCTTTCAAACATTACGCGACGACACTCCCCGCCGGCCACTTGGGCTTATCTAACAGGAATGATCTCTAGAGGTGAACTCTAGAGGTTTAAAGCTACCTTCAATTTATGCCAAGAACCGACAGATACACTCAATGAGGAGCAGTACAAACTTGCCGGACACGACTGTCCTGCTGGTCCGAATCCCTCTGTCCTTTGGCCTTGATTGATCGGCCTTTAAAAATCTATTTTTAGAAATCAACAAACATCGATCGACGAATCGCTAATCCGTTCGACGACCTTCCACCAACAACCCCGAAAAAGGTCTTCCAAATAGGTAAAGGACAGAGTGGGGCTACAAACAATGAGTTTCGCATAATATTCGCGCAGGACCGGGGCCGATCGTTGCGGTGTGCTAGTAACCGGTTTAACCGGAAATTGGAAAGTGACTAGTTTTGTTGTGGACCGGGTATGGCCTGTCGTGTCGACATGCGAAGTTTGAGCAAAACTGGTACCGAACCGCATTGGTATATACGATAGGCTATTCCTAGTATTAATAAGAGATTCCGTGCGTTTACGTTACGAGAGAGTTTGCCATTCCGAGCCGCCCGTTATCCAAAATGCCCGCATAAGTACTTGATGTGGTCAGTCTGTGCCATTCAAAAATCGGATCCTGTAAATACCCCTAGCTGTAGTTCCCCAGCTTCACACGAGCGGTCGACAGACAGTAAGTGGCCAGTCCGAAAGCACATAGCCATAGGGGGGGCATTTTGAGTGGTTGGGGACAATAGGGTAAACATAACTAACAGGGGCTAATTATCGGTCGGATCGTGCGGGTGACTAATTACTAGCCTTTACCGCACTGTACAAGACACAGACGTGGGAGAGTTGGGAGTGGAGGGTAGGCATCGCTTTCGCAAACACTCGTTTGACCTTAACGCGAAGAAATAGCCGCAATTTGGGGATCTATCCAAACGGAGGTCACACGAGGTATTCCGAACGTTCCATACCCCTGGCACTAACGTACGTCCTTGGTAACAAAACAACTGGCTCGACCCATCCCGGTGGTTGTAAAGTTTGTTTGAGGGCTTTTATCGTTGCCACTTATCACCCTTTGCGATAGGTAGGTCGCTACGATATGCCGTGAGACCAAGCACCATCAACCGTAAGTCTGCCCCCGGTAAGAACTCCCAAAGGAACACAAAGAGTGACAGAAACAGTGCTAATAAGATAAGACAACTCCTTAAAAATTGGTGAAATTATCAACTCCGAAATTAGAGAGCCGAACAGCGTACAGAACCGGTATCCGCGGAAAGGTGTGAGGACCCCCCCGATGAACTCTAGCGCGAAGCTTGGAACTAATTCTGGGAAATGTCAGGATGTTGTGCGTGAGCGACATTCCAGACCACTTCCAGATACTGCGCAATCTCGCCATCATCATCATCAAAGCCTGGTAGATTGACAGGCTTAACACGAAACCCCAAACTGGACATGGACCACTCTAGAAGACAGAGCAAACGGCTTATCAGTGCCAACACGGAGAGAAAGGGCTGCTGAAGCCGATATCTCCCATGGAGGGAGATGGTGGTTTTGAGGGGGTAAATCAAAGAAATTCTAAACATTCGATCTATTTGCTCAATCGACAAAAGTAGGCCAAATGCATCAAACTAATTGTCGGGACTGCGAAATTGTTTCTATGGGCAGTGGCCAGTGCAGCAGCGCTGACCATAGATGATGCCAATTTTCATTAAGACCCAAACATAAATGGCACTTGACTTCCGCTACACGGCTCGTCTAGGATGGCACCAATCCATTCTAGGTCTAGGCGATTGATTCGTTTTGCGAAATGGTTTTGTGCCATTTAAGAAACCCATCCCAGCAGTCGCCCAACAACCGACGACCGGTTCTGATGATTGGATACACAACATTCAATCACAGGAGAGGTTTTAAAATGATTTGATATGTGCCAAATAGGGTGCTAAATGGTCTGTTTGTTTATTGTGACTACCCATTGTTTATGGCCCCCTTCCACTAGGTGGTAGACGAGAGGATCCTTTTTTGGGACATGAGTGGCTGCAATAACGGCCACCCCACCCCTCCAGACCCTCAATATCAGTGTTAAGGCAGCGAAAGGCAAACAAATGCGGTCATGTGTGGCATTCGCTTTTGTTTTTTTTTAAGTGATAAGTTTGGACACAAAATAAGAGAGAAAACGTGTTAAGCGACAGGATTTTAACGCCGATCATGCCATGCCCGACAAGACAAGCCTGGCTACATGCATCGCCAATCGCCGCCTCGCGATGACGACACTACGTACGATGGACATAATAGGAGGTCAACCTCGCCCCTCGGGGGAAGGCGGCTAATCGGGAACTCCATTCGAATGTGTTCAGCTTGCACTGAGATTGCTTCAGGAGGTTACACAATTGAAACCCCGCCGGTGTTGGCGGAAATAGTACGGCGGCCAATCGCGATCAGTATTTGTCTGTCCTGGTGGACGCCATTGTATCTCTCTTGGTGTGGTAGACGGAGCGACAATTGAGCCGACGCTGAATTCGTTGCTACTAAATCATTACATCCATAATGTGTATTCAACGTTTTGTTATCTATCCGCTCGTCCGCGGATGACAAGCGCGCGTACATGCGTTAGGGTAGCAATTACGAGGCGCCTTTTAAAAGGGGCAAAAAAAGTCCCGTCAATGGAGCAGCGAACAGATTGATTGAACAGAGAAGTACTGAAGGTTCTCAGCAAAGCCCCTTGGCTTACCCATCATATTTAGCGTCCAGTTGCCTTCTATCAGCTCGGTCTGTCTGTCGGCCGATAAGGATCATGGGAGCACGTTACCGAATAAAAACCGGCAAATCATTCGCCAAACAACGCGTATTCCGGTTTAAATACGTCACCATTAATTGCTTGATAACAGAGGAACAATTGGCCGACGCACCAGACGCTATCGCTACAATCGCAAACGGAATGCCGTCGCTGCGTACCGGCTTATCACCTATAACCTGCACTATCGCCTCGTAGTACGCGCGATGTGTGTAATAACCGATGTCTTACATTTGGTAAGTGCAGAAACAAAAAAGGGACGTTAATCTTCTAAGGTTGTGACCAGTTTTTGCTCGAACTAATCATTAGCGCCACACAATGGTGATCGAAGTAAAAACAAGCGTAAACTGTCCGTGAATGCGGTGATAATGTTTAACGAATGGAGGTGACTAGCATGAATTCGATGAAATGATCTTGACACAGACACACACACTCGGTTACATTTATGCAACGTGGAAACATGGAAACATTGAGCCAACAAACATGGAGCTAACATGCAGGTGAAGGTGACTCTCTTCCCTTGAGAAAGATGTGAACCTTTGATGATCGATCGTTGTGCTTATTGTTGTTTAAAATTTCAACATCAACCTTCGCAAGCGAATACCCAGTACCCAGAATCCGGAACTGCCGTATTGAGGTGCCGAGATGCAAACAATACAGCAAAGTATTAAGCTAACACAAAGCCCGCCACTTGCTGTTGCTGTTAATCAACGCGCACACGTTGTGTGCCATCGTGTCAGGTGTTTTTTGTTGTTGTTTTTTAGTATTTTTCCGTTCTACACCACCGACTGTTCACATCTCATGTAATCGTTGAACTTTCAAAAAAACTTACATCATTGCCTAGTGGTTGGCAAAGGGTTCACAATGAATTCAAATAAGAACCGTACACTGTGCGCTGCCAGCACGACGGAAATTGTAAAGATGACGATGTAGTCTTAGAAGCAATAAAATCACAATCGTACAATCACTCTTTGTTATCGTTCTCTCACTCTTCTGATCACACAAACTCAATACAAGGTTGTACTAAGAGACGTTCCGCCCCAAAAAGGCGATCACACTGGGGGTTTGCGAAACGAGTGGGGCTAGAGACACGTAGGAAAATCGATCACTCCGTAGTAATACCACATGGTCCCTCTGAGGGCTGCCGTTCGAATGTGCGCTGCTGATACTAGGAGCCCGCTGATATGCGGTTTGTGCCGCGTTCGGCTCTTTGCGGCGGGTCAACAGTTTCCTACTAACACACCGGCACGCCGCGATCCGGCGAACCACGTTGCGATGCGATCGCGACATGCCTACTACATAAACAACCGTCGTTTCGTGCGCCGCCTTTGGATAGTAGATCGTTCAGATATTTGCAGGTCTCGCATCCGTGGCTACGATCGATGCTAAGTGGCTTGGTAATTACTTATGAATCAGTCGCTGATGCATATCTCAAAATCGGCGAGCAAAGCGTTCGATAGATTAGTCATAATATTTTCGGCAATCCTAAACCCAAACCCAATCCCAAAATCCGAAAGTAGGAAGTACAGGAAGTATGGTTCTAAATTTTTCTACACAACGTTAAGGATTTACTAGAACTTGAGTGAGAACGAGAGTGAAGGAGAGTCTACTTACTTGTTGCAAAGACAATCGGAAATGTTCTTTCATTAAACCTTCACCATACCAACGCTAACAGCTGTATTTGCTTAAGGTGTTAGAACAACATATTAGGTTTTGATGAAGTAGCAGAACATTTATTTTATAGCTCGTTTCATCGATTCAGCGTGGAGCGCCCGCTGATAAGCACTGAGATCGTGTCGAAATCTTCTACAGTAGCCCAAAGGTTAATCAGTTAATGCACATAAATAGTAACGAAGAAAACGTTTGTGGCGTCCCAATTACTTACGTTTTGATTGTTTTTACACAGAGTTCTTAAATTAGGCGCAGCACCACGGAAAAGCGAAAACAGCTCCAAAAAGAGCGTTCCCGAAGTAAACAAAAACTGTCCAGTCCCTGTCAAATTCTGAATTTTTTTCTAAAATCCGATCGGGGTTTTGTCCTACTAGAAGCTACCTGTCTATTTAAAAAAAACCTTGTTTTTAACCCTTACACGCTGTCAATGTCAAAGTTTTGACAGCGTGTAAGGGTTAAAAATAAACGTTTTGGCACTAGCCGTGGCCACACGGGGCGAAAATTTGCGCGCAAATTTGCACATTAATGCCAAAATGTTTTCGCTTCGTGTGGCAGGGGCAAGGTACTTTAAAAAGACAGGTAGCATCTTAACCGCTTTGACAGGTAACCATTTTGAATTTGTTTGACATTCATAGGAGGGCGCTTTTATAAACAAAACCACGTGAGTTTCAAGAAGAAGAAGAAGAATATGTGGGCAAGTTTGGTGGTTTTATCAAGGAAAGTACCTGATTTCACTCTTTTTCGGATGTTTAAATGATTCATCTTTCTATTTAAGATCATTCGAGCGACCGAGTTATGTTTTACAGCGAGTGAGCACGGTCCAGGAACGCTAGCTAGCTCTTGTTCTAGGCTGGGTGGCAAGACCTACGGACCGATAACACTAGGAAGAATTTTGAGAATATTTGCATAAACTTTAACTTTCGTGCCACTTTTCGTGAATTTTAACTGTCGTAATACCACAGAAAAGCGAAAACAGCTCCGAAAAGAGCGTTCCCGAAGTAAACATCTCACCATCCCGTGAATGTCAAACTCTGAAGTTTTTTCTAAAATAAAATCGAGGATTTGTTCTGGATAAAGCTACCTGTCTTTTTAAAGTACCTTGGGCAGGGGCAAGCAAGGTACTTTAAAAAGACAGGTAGCATCTTAACCGTTTTGACAGGTCACCATTTTGAATTTGTTTGACATTCATAGGAGGGCGCTTTTATAAACAAAACCACGTGAGTTTCAAGAAGAAGAAGAAGAAGATGTGGGCAAGTTTGGTGGTTTTATCAGGGAAAGTACTTGATTTCACTCTTTTTCGAATGTTTAAATGACTCATCTCTCGATTTAAGATCATTCGAGCGACCGAGTTGTGTTTTACAGCGAGTGAGCACGGTCCAGGAACGCTAGCTAGCTCTTGTTCTAGGCCGGGTGGCAAGACCTACGGACCGATACCATATTGAAAGTATTGAAAGAATTTTGGGAATATTTGCATAAACTTCAACTTTCCTGCCACTTTTCGTGAATTTTAACTGTCGTAATACCACGGAAAAGCGAAAACAGCTCCGAAAAGAGCGTTCCCGAAGTAAACATCCCAACATCCCGTGAATGTCAAACTCTGAAGTTTTTTCTAAAATAAAATCGGGGATTTGTTTTGGATAAAGCTACCTGTCTTTTTAAAGTACCTTGGGGGCAAGGTACTTTAAAAAGACAGGTAGCTTTATCCAGAACAAATCCCCAATTTTATTTTAGAAAAAACTTCAGAGTTTGACATTCACGGGATGGTGGGATGTTTACTTCGGGAACGCTCTTTTCGGAGCTGTTTTCGCTTTTCCGTGGTATTACGACAGTTCAAATTCACGAAAAGTGGCACGAAAGTTGAAGTTTATGCAAATATTCTCAAAATTCTTCCTAGTGTTTCAATATGGTATCGGTCCGTAGGTCTTGCCACCCGGCCTAGAACAAGAGCTAGCTAGCGTTCCTGGACCGTGCTCACTCGCTGTAAAACACAACTCGTTCGCTCGAATGATCTTAAATAGAGAGATGAATCATTTAAACATTCGAAAAAGAGTGAAATCAGGTACTTTCCCTGATAAAACCACCAAACTTGCCCACATCTTCTTCTTCTTCTTCTTGAAACTCACGTGGTTTTGTTGATAAAAAGCGCCCTGCTATGAATGTCAAACAAATTCAAAATGGTGACCTGTCAAAGCGGTTAAGAAGCTACCTGTCTTTTTAAAGTTCCTTGGGCCAAGGTACTTTAAAAAGACAGGTAGCTTTATCCAGAACAAATCCTCGATCGTATTTTAGAAAAAACTTCAGAGTTTGACATTCACGGGATGGTGGGATGTTTACTTCGGGAACGCTCTTTTCGGAGCTGTTTTCGCTTTTCTGTGGTATTACGACAGTTCAAATTCACGAAAAGTGGTACGAAAGTTAAAGTTTATGCAAATATTCTCAAAATTCTTCCTAGTGTTTCAATATGGTATCGGTCCGTAGGTCTTGCCACCCGCCCTAGAACAAGAGCTTGCTAGCGTTCCTGGACCGTGCTCACTCGCTGTAAAACACAACTCGGTCGCTCGAATGATCTTAAATAGAGAGATGAATCATTTAAACATTCGAAAAAGAGTGAAATCAGGTACTTTCCCTGATAAAACCACCAAACTTGCCCACATCTTCTTCTTCTTCTTCTTGAAACTCACGTGGTTTTGTTGATAAAAAGCGCCCTGCTATGAATGTCAAACAAATTCAAAATGGTGACCTGTCAAAGCGGTTAAGAAGCTACCTGTCTTTTTAAAGTACCTTGCCTTGGGCAGGGGTAAAAACCCGAAAATTTATGCCGAAATGTCAAACGTATTGTTTTCATCTGTGTTTTGGCCGCTGAAGCAAGGTACTTTAAAAAGACAGGTAGCATCTTAACCGCTTTGACAGGTCACCATTTTGAATTTGTTTGACATTCATAGCAGGGCGCTTTTTATCAACAAAACCACGTGAGTTTCAAGAAGAAGAAGAAGAAGATATGGGCAAGTTTGGTGGTTTTATCAAGGAAAGTACCTGATTTCACTCTTTTTCGGATGTTTAAATGATTCATCTTTCTATTTAAGATCATTCGAGCGACCGAGTTGTGTTTTACAGCGAGTGAGCACGGTCCAGGAACGCTAGCTAGCTCTTGTTCTAGGCTGGGTGGCAAGACCTACGGACCGATAACACTAGGAAGAATTTTGAGAATATTTGCATAAACTTTAACTTTCGTGCCACTTTTCGTGAATTTGAACTGTCGTAATACCACAGAAAAGCGAAAACAGCTCCGAAAAGAGCGTTCCCGAAGTAAACATCCCACCATCCCGTGAATGTCAAACTCTGAAGTTTTTTCTAAAATAAAATCGGGGATTTGTTCTGGATAAAGCTACCTGTCTTTTTAAAGTACCTTGCGCTGAAGTTGATTTCCGAATAAATTTTGCAGTTTTTAACGATTTTGTTGCTGTTGCCGCTATATTTATATTAAAAATGCAAAAACAATACGAAAAGAACCTACATTTTCGTAAATAAAGCGTTCGATAGCGTCAAGGGTTCAGCGAAAAAGTCCGCGGACGTATAAAAATTTGACAGCGTGTAAGGGTTAAGCGAAACCGTTTTGGCATTAATTTTTTCGTTTGCGCTAGAGTTTTCGCCCCGTGTGGCCACGGCTACTAATTTTGTAAATTTTCGCGTAAATTTACGCTCCGTCTGGCACGGGCCTGTTTTTGTAAATATTGTTTGGTTTATACCAAAGGGTTCAAATCTAAACAAGGCCGTGCAGTGCCGCACGCAGCGCAACCGGTGTGTGGAACCTTTATGTGGAATTAGGTATATTCAAGGCACCTCGAGCCACGCTGACCTTTTTCTCTTCCCCTTTTTTTATTCCCTCAAATGCCGCCGCGAAGAAACGTGTTAAAAATTTGTGTTGTGTTTATTAACAGGTGAAAAATGGATTACTAGTGGCAAGCTGAAAAGCAGCGCACTCCGGTGCCCAGAGTACACCCAAACGAATATCGACGACATTTTTGTGTAAGTAATTTCACGCGTTTTCCAGCCGAAATTCGGACTCTCGTTTCGGACCCACGGACTGCGCAAGGCGAGAGCGAGATGGTGAATTGCGAGTTGTGTGTGAGTGAGGAGAACAGAAGATATAGCGCGGAAAAGTGCGAACGGATTGTGCAGGTCAGGGGGAAGGGGTGCAAAAATGCGCCAAGTAAATTGCTCTGTTTTCCCCTTTAAACTGATAAGAACGAGCTGAAATGGATGCCAAACGGAAGTGGATTGCCTCTGCTATCTAACTGCATCGATGAGTCACCAAAAGCGAGGGACAATTATTTCCGTACCAAATGATGTAATAACGCTGGCGCGTCATGCTTGAACATTATGCTGCGGAGGGCTGGCTATGCACTTCACCAAAGGAACCGAGTGGACAACGCAAAAAAGTGCAAACTGGTTTGAACCTGATTGGAAACATGCTCCAACATGATCGAGTGGGCTTTCCGCGCAATTTTCAGATTTCAATCACGACTACAAGTTGCTGCGACCTACTTTTACCACCCCCCGGTTGGTTGAAAGTTGGTCCAACGTTTCATTAAAGGATGGAAAAGGCATGAACCGAACGCGAATTTCGCAACCCCATCGCATGTTCGAGATCATCGCGTCTCGAGAGCGATGACGTCATTGGGTTATTAGCGTCTCTAAACGCTTTGGACGTGACTCGGCATTTTACATACACGGAGTATTCCGGTTCATGCCGACACACCTTCGACAGTAATGTTGCTAAGTAACGAAGGTGTTTTTATGTGATTGTATCAATCATGTTAGGACGGGGACATTCAGAACTGTTGGTGTCAGCTGATAAGGACGTTGGATGATTAATTGATAACGAATTCTACGGTAGACACTGTCGGATATATTGGAGGAAATATAATAACCCAAACTGCTTAGTTTCACACTTTTAATTTAATTTTGATATCTATTTTATTTGCAGAGCCATCATGGCACCCCAACAAAGCAAGATGAGGTCCCAATCGAGGAAAAACACCTCCCAAGATAAACAATCTATATCACCATTTTTCGACGAAGCATTTAGTAGCCTTCTGTCGACTTTAACATCAACGCTGCAGTATCAATCCAATGCAAACGACAGCAATGGAGCTACTGACAACGCCAACATCCTTTCCGCTGCAGCTGGATTGGCAGGGCAAGATGGAACCGTCATCTCCATCTGCCCACTCCCAGCAATCCTTTGCTGAGGAGCAGCAGTCGAACTATGACGACATCACCTACGACTACTGCAAGGGTGCGTATGACGCCAGCTGTGTGATTGGGGATCATCTTCATGCTCATACTTGATCTTCACATTCCAGAAGATATTTTCAACGACGCATTCATCGGATTGGACGTAGAATTGAAGCTTGAGCCGCTACAGCTGGATGAGGAAAGTGTATCGTTACCGATTGTAGGAAAGCAGGAGAACGGTAAGTGACGGAATGGCTTATTCATTTTTTACTGCTAATGTTGTTTCTGAAGTCACGTTTGCGCGTACGTGATCCACTAGCCATCCGCTACCAAGTGAAACTTTATTTATTTATTTATTTTTATAAAAAGAAAACAAATTTTTAAATACGATAATACTTTTTGGTGAAGACACATACTTATGATGGGGTTGTCCAATATTTATCTTGAAGAATTTGAGAGTTTGCGACGATTTTAGAAATAAATCATCAAACACTTCAAACTTTGATTGGAATATGTGTAATAGTTTAGTATGCTTTTTCTTCAAGTGCCTAAAAAACTGCCCCAAAACGAGGAAACTAAAATGTTCCTGACATGTTTTTGGTGCTTAATCGAACGTTGGGCTGAAAAAATAGAAAAAAAATATTTAAAACCAATTCCTATGATTGTTTCAAAAGATCAAATGGGATAATTATTTATACTGTAAATGAGTTAAAGCCTAATAGCTTCCCATTCAGACCATTGAGCTTAGTAGTAATGTATTATCCGAATAGCCTACGGATTGGTGGTTGCAGTCTGCAATCATTGTTATGCATCTGAATTCAATTAATGTTATACATCAGATTTGAGTACTATCCTTTGTCAAATAAAATAATGTACAAGCTGTACAATGCACAAGTCGTATTCGAGTATTCGAGTATACTGAACATTGCACGCTTCATTCTTCATGGAAATTCATGTTGGATCACCTGTTAAGATATATGTTAAGATTCGCTGGCCGCTTGCAGCGAATAAGAAGAGAGAAACTTGTTTCTTCATCTTGGAAGACTGACCTCCACTTGTTCCATGCGAACCTAGTTTGATGTAGTGGTCGTTGTGCGTTCACACACTCTTTATCGCATTTCGGCGTAGTGTTGGTTTTGGGAGTATGTTTACAGGTTTTAGTTTCTTTTTCCTTTTACTAATTTCACAAAAAAAAAATATTTCACTGGGAGATTTGTCAGTTCAAAGCATCGCCCAGATCACGTGACAGCGTTATGATCAACAGCGAGTAATATTCCGGTTGGCACTTGCCAGTGGATTGATAAGTTCCCTGTACTGTATTTGTTATTTTCTTTTATTTAATTAATGAAACTTGTAATTATCAGTTATGGAAAAGTAAGGAAGCATGAATAAGTAACCGAACGCAAATAATCGCACCAAATCTCAAGGCAATGATATTGTACTACATAACACTGCAAATTTCTTTATTTTCTTTATTCTTAAAGTTTCCCCTGACTGTCTTAAGCGCTTATTTTAATAATTCAGAATATCGGAAATCACGAGATTTCATTATTGGTTTATTTGGACTTTAATTATTCCTCTTTGGTTTAATGTGTTATTTTGAAAAAGGTTTCTTCATTGATAGGTTTTCATGAACTAGAGAACTACAAAAGAGAGCGGCCGTTTACTGTTGGGCTTTTGTTTCATAATTTCAACATTCAAAAGAGTTTTGTTAAATGTATCTTTTATAAACTCTCAATTAGTAATAACCTGTCGGTGTTTCGGAGATTTAATCCATAAATCGGTTAGCTATCGCTGGTACGGTGATTTCTGTCAGAAGAGAACAGACAGACAGAAACCACCGTAGTACACAGTAATAACCCTAATCAATGTTGTTTGTAAAAGTTCTCATGCTGTAAGAAACCAGTCCGAAATTGCACGTGCTCTGGGGAAAAACGTTATGGTATTGAAAAAATTGCGACCCTTTCTAGGCGAGCGTATTTCCCTTCAGCGTAAATTAACCAACACATATCAGAATGACTCCGTTGGATGGTTGTGACGCGTTACGACACGGCAATCGCGTGTCCCTTTCTGACTAATCGTCGCCGTTGTCGTCGATTCCTCAGAGTGGTTTTGAATGATTTGTCTCAATAACATCGGGTACAACAACATGGCTCAATTTGCATGCCACCTCCCTGTCGAGGAATCGTTTGTCGGTGTGTCGATGTGTGCATAAGTAAACGATAAATAATTGAAACGATTTAATTGAGAATTGTGATTGGATTTTTGCGTTGTTGGCGCTTCTGGTACACTTGCAGACTACACATAAGTGCGAATGTTCATCGTTTCGCTACTAGCGGCTACTTCTTGTTACACATTATCACGGACGAGCGACCCATTTCCTGGTGGAAAAGAGGACTACTGTTGCCGTTCAGTGCTCTCTGATAAGCGAACATTTATTTTGCACTGCGATAACCTGTCCACTGGCATAATGATGCGTGCTTCAAGGGAAACATGGCGTACAGCAAACGTAAGCTCATAGTTCGTCAGCAAGAAGAACAGCATGGATGCGTTCGTAGCGCCTAGAGAACGGAGCGACTACTATCGTTATCTAGTGCTGTTCGAATGCAACATCGCTTTGATTGTAGCATCGAGTTCCGCCTGGTAATTACAATAATCTATGGATTATTTGCTACAATATTCTTTACATTATCCTACAATTACTTCTTACAACACTGAAGAAGTTGTGGAGTTGTGGAACAATCGAATCCCTTTTTTCTAAGTAATTAAATAACGAGAAAATGGAATTCAAACATTTCTTCATATTTCTTTTGGTTGTTATCTAACAATTACACAACATAACTAAAGAGAAACCGATAATCATTTCATTGACCCTTTGCTTTTCCTTTGGTATTGGGGGACTTCCAGCCAAGCCCTTAAGACGGACCGAACCAACTGAAGAAGCTTACGTTTTCAGTTGTCTCGCGCTGAAAGCAATTTGTCTGAAACGATGGTAAAATACGATGGCGATCGAAGATACGACCACGCAGACGGTCCCATCCTAGTGTGCATGCGATGAAGATGTTGTCAGCCTCTGCCGAGGTGACTTTCACTGCTTTGTTCAATTTATTAAAATATATTCCGGCAATCTTGCAACGTTGGACCGATCGTCCTCGGGTTGGATCGATTGGAGGACGGACCGTGGAATGGGACTTGTTTTGTCAACAACTCCGATGCCTGCCAAATGTTCGCTGTATGTTACCATCATCCTTTTCTCCTCTGCAGTTTCCTTGGTGCATGCTCATGTCGGGAACCACCTTTCTCTCTTCGTGCTCGACTGTGCCCAGGGGGAGAGTTTTTGGGGATAAAAACAGGAATATTGAACAACAGCAGCAAGATCATTTATTTAAGCCATTGAATGATAGACTGATAGACTTTCAGTCGGAACCTTAAAATTCCCTTCCACAGTTCCACAAGTTTTCAAGTTTGAATTCGAAAGCATTGGTGTGATCACTGTGGTGGGGTCACTTTTGGGTTGTGTGCTCTCGCAGTGTGTTATCTGCGTTACCACCGTTGTGCTCCGGTGGAACGTAAGTCAAGTTTTTGGGTTAACAATTACACTTGTCTCCTTCGGCTTCCAGCGTTCGATAGTAGTCGTACTTGAACATCTTGGTATACCGGGCGGGGGTTGGAGACGAACGAGTATGTGGTGTGTTGCTCACACAGTCGTCTCGAGGTACGCTTGATAATCTTTTCATTTTGAAGCGCGTACTTCGCGACCGACTTTACTGTGTGCGTATCTCTCTTTGCACACGAGCAACTTGCGTTGCGCGGTTGATAGTGGGTTGAATGCTGCTGGTGCTTAATGATGGTCGCGCATAGTATTGGTGGTTCGATCTGAGGCTCGCTAAGGTGCTGTTGGTGTGTGATGTGTTGATTATTATTCGATGGATGTTGATGACGACGACCATTGGCAACGCATTGTGTCTCACTTTGGCACGAGCAACTGAACGACAGGCGAACCATTTTGGTGGAGGCTTTGTGTTGTAGCCGACAACAGTAGCCACGCTGTGAGTCCATCTCATACCAAGATTGCCACTCTCCGGTGTCTTAGTGTTTGTTCCATCAAACGCACCCCTTCCCCCGACAGACTGGCGGGCAGGCAGACGGGCGGACGGGCGGACGAGCGAACACATAGAACAACCAACACCCAGGCAACCGGTCCATGCGCGGGCTACCTACCCCCCACTCGTATTCAGACAGCCGTGTGACTCTGTTCGCTTTACGTTGCGTGTCCCGTGGACTCCCTCATACTCTGGCCTTTGGTGGCCTTGTGCGCTTGTTCTACTCGCGTTTTTTTAGTTTTGGTTTTGTGAAACACTCCGGCGCGTTCGCTTCCGGTTTTGGAAAAAGTGTAAAAAGTGAAACTTATCACAAACAACACACCAACCACCAGCGGTCAAATTGAGTGATCTTTCAGTGTGGTGCTGAGGGTGTTCCATAGAGCGTTACCGCGCGCTGCTTTGCATGAGGACGACAGTAGACCGTCCCGGGTTGATGCTTTCCAACGGAGCCATTCCAGGATCGGAAGCTTAATGTAAACGCCAAGATCAGCAGCAGTAGCTGTGCCGAAAAGGATCTTGACACTGACAACGGTTCATCTGCACGTCTCCGGAGTGTCGTCGAGGTGGGAGGAGCTGGCAAAATTCGGCCTCCGTTGCTGCCACTGTTACCCGTGAGCATGAGCGTCGTGGTCGTCCTTGCGGTGGCCTATCGTTACACTTGGAATCGCGAGATCGTGTTCAACTCCCAGAAGCTGGTGAAAAGACGAGCGGCGCTTCCGTTTGCTGGCTGCCTGTGCTGAGTCCTTGCGCGTGTGTGTACGGGAAGGGAAAGTAGAAAGTAGGCGAAGCAGAGCAGGATTAAACAGGTGCCGGTCGATACAGGAGATCGTTTACGCGAAAACAGCAGTAAACCAGATACAGCGGTAGAAGAAGACGAAGACGAATAGGTGTCGTACTGAAAAACAAAAACAAGAATCTTATCGATTACCACCAGGTTTCAGGTGTGAAGATTAGAAGAGTCTAGACTAACGACTAAGTCACGAATATCGAGGCTCTCTTGTAAGTTTCTCTTTCGGGTAGCCAGGTAATTTCTAGTGCAATAGGGAATTAAGCAAAACGCTCGAAGAATTTAACTTTATCACAAGGTTTAGCTTCCTTATTATTTCGTTTTTGATACACTTTAGTTTTAGTCTGTGATTAAAAATTGCTGTGTTTGATAATCTTTTATTCTTCGGATAGAGTCGCGACTTGGACTTCTAGTTTCCTTTGTTCACGGGTGGACAGGTCAGACAGGTTTCATAACTCATGCTATTTCGGTTTCCTTAACGAAAAGGATCTAATCGTACATTCCGTTACGTGCTCGTGCGTTCTTGCCAACGAAAGTAATACTGATAGTCAGCAGATTGATTGCTGACAAAAGTCTCAAACATTGGAAAGTGGTTGTAAGACATCGAAAGAAGTAGGGGATAAGTGTTTAAAGAATTTTTTGTTTTTACTATACGTATGACAAATTTAAGCCGGTAGTATAGGTAGGGCCACTAGATATTTTGTTCGCCATTTTCGTACCCATTAGTCAGCTCTTTTTGTCAGTACATTTTGAGATTCATCGACCGTACATTCTTGCCTTTGGCCCTTTTGGCATCGGAAGAACAGGTGATCTTGGTGTTAAACAGTCGAGGGTAACCGGAAACCCAAACCAAA
This sequence comes from Anopheles darlingi, assembly GCF_943734745.1. NCBI lineage: Eukaryota > Metazoa > Arthropoda > Insecta > Diptera > Culicidae > Anopheles > Anopheles darlingi. The sequence goes on from NC_064874.1 coordinate 65,339,038, forward strand.
AACGGAAGAAATTGCTAATTGAGCGACACTAAATATAAGACATAGAATATATACAACCCGACGCTCTACGTGCAAGGACACAAGGAAATCAGGGCAGCACAGCGCAGCTAGCAATCGAAAAGCCATCATCACTGCACAAGGTCTACCGAATTTGAGAGGCGAATAACTTGTGGTGGACATTCGTGCAATCAAAATGAATGTATACGGTTAGTATGTGCCCAATCTGGAGAGAACGGTAGAGGAGGTGTCGTTGACGCCTCATTGCACACATCGGCTTTCTGGAGTCGATGGAAAAGTTCAGTCTCTTCTACTTTACGTTTCCTTTTCTTTAATAAATACACTTCCTCTTGTACCTTGTACTTGCCTCCTCCGGTGAATGTACAAAGTGCAATAGCAGTCCAGTTCATGCCGAGAACTTCGTGGGCTTTGCTCTTTGTTACAAGAAGCTGTCCCAAGGTAACAGAGCGAGAGAAATAGCGAGGTCCGTTATCTACTCAAATTGTGCCCAAAACCGATGACCGCTTGCACGTTGTCTGCTTCTTATCAGCTTGAAACCGTCTCGGTCCTGGGGATTTTGCAAATTATGGCTCACTTGAGTTGCTTAAACTGACGTGTCGTCCATTAGATGATGCCGGGTGGGCTACGGCTTGTTGTATAGAGCAGCTGTGCTAGCACCGTTCTTTCACATTGCCACTCGATTGATAAGTGAATTGAGAGCAATTGCTTCTGTAAATGAGGCACTCGCTGTGTCTCGGGATGGTATTGTTTTTGTTTCGTTGGACTCGTTTTACTGTTTGATTGATGGTCGTATTAGAAATCATGCTTCTCGTCGATGCTCAGCCATCCGCAGCTAGACAGCTCTTCCTCTTGCTGTTCTGGAAGCGAAGGCTCTAATGCTTGCCAATCGTATTATCTTGATAAGGTTGTCCTCTCGCATCGTCTTGCGAGACGATGATTAGATTTGAACGGAAATTTAGGTCACCGTCAATGCAACTGCTTTACATGTAGAGTGTTCTGGTGAAGATCCTTCAAGCTACTCAGAACAATGAATGTAAGCTTACGACGGTACGTTACAGCACAGTCTACGCACTTGTGTTCATAATGTGCACGCAATGCCGGGATAGTACACTGTCGGTGCATGTAAGCTCAATGTTCAACTTCATGAGCACGCGTCTTCACTATCCGCAGTCGAGTTAGCTGAGGGTCAATACTTCGTAGTCAGTTCCGTTAGCCAGCACAGGAACACTGTGCGTCATCAATTGTTGCGCTTGCTCGAGTATTGGGAAAAATCAAACGAAGGCGAATAATTTCCTTAACGTCTGGCAACGCATTTATGGGAAATTTACTGTCTATAGCATTCTTCCTGTTTGTTTTTTCCTGTAATCAGATTGATGTGGTATACAAAAAGCTGTTTGTGGAAATTTCGCATTTCGTCTTCAGAGATAGAGAGAGAGAGAGAGAGAGAGCTACATCTGGCTGCTCCAATGTATGAGGAATGAAGTATGAAGTATGCAAATTCACTTCACCAACCTTCTTTACATGCACTGTACCTTTGGCGATGTCAAAGGCGTGGTATTTGTAATGGTGCCTAATGGGAAACTAGTTCATTAGCGACAATCAACAATCAATCGATTCACGCACGTCGTTGCGTACGACGCGAATGGAATGGAAGGTGGCTCCATCGTCGCGACAGTTTCTACTATCGCTCCCCAGGAGCAACCCAGAAGTGGTTCCAGGGAGTTTGTATTAATAGCTACGAACCGCTTTGGACCAGTTTCAATGTTTTAATGACCGTTGAGCTATCGGGTGCTTTTAGGTGGATGGAATCTCTCAGCGATCGGTATCAAAAAGGGAACCCAAGCTCCACCGCAACAACAATGGTGGTGGTGATGGTGGTGGGATTCAAGGTGTACCTGTTTCACTGGATCGCCACCGTGTATTGTGTCCATAGAAGGGTTGCAGTGCCTTGCGACTGCGCACCGTTCATCCGTTGTGTCGGCGCAGGCTGGATGATGAACAGGTTTCCCTCGTTCACATCTGGCCTGTGCACGAAGAGGGTGCGTCCAGGAATCTGGATATCTTTGGTCTGGGCTACAGGCGTTAGCGCCGCTAGCTGTTTGGATACCCTGCTTCGGATGGCTCGTGTGCTGTTTGTATGCGTCAGAGGCGGTTACGTTGCACTACCTGCTAGCCTGGCAGACAGATAAACCGGGGGCACCTTGCGTGATGAATATTTATTTATCGATAATCCATCGTGGCCACAGCGGTGCATGGAATGCATTTGAGTTGCGCGGTCTCAAAGGAAGTGAACGGCGTAGACGCCTTACACTTACTCACCTCCCGGCAGATGGAGTTCATCATTCAGCTTCCAGCTTCGAGTAACACCGTTTGATGAAACTTTGGTCCATCATATTGTGTTAATTGAATTACTTTGATATATTTTTATTAACTTGTTGTTGCAAGTAGCTTCGATTGGGTTCTCTTATTGCCGGTAGAAAAGGGAACAGATAGGAGTACAACTTCCTGTTCAGGCCTTTCTGATACTACTGGTCAGTAGCATTCATTACATGTGTGCTGCGTAGAAATGCTGCCGATGGCCATGGAAGGCAACAACATGAGCTGATCAGAGTGGTAGAGTGGGACCTTGCACAGTTTGGCGAACTTCAATCGGCAATGGCATCGACCCGCCTTTGAGTTGTCTTCTCGTAAACACAACCACTTGCGATCTCTCACAAGATCGTTATGCGTGTACGTGCGCGCTCCTAAGTCGTCGGCATCAGTTGACGAACGAGAAATTATCAATGAATTGACCCGACGGCCTTGCTCCTTTCTATTCCGCCCTGTGATGTTTTGCTTTGGCGTGTGGACGAATTGAGGACTAGCGGCAAGGCTATACATCATATACAGCTCTCATAAGTAGGTCAGCAGATGGGGATGAGTTGGTAGGATGAAAGACGAAATAGAATTGAGTGAACATTCTAGAGCAGAAAGGTTTTCTTACCCCAGATTCTTAGGTTGCTGCACCATTCAAGAATTAACTTCTCGTTCCCCAGATAGTAATAACGTGGGTAAAAAATACTAATTCTATTTCGATTTTATGGTATATGACAAGAATATGGTCAGTTATGATCTGATTGGTCTGTAAGTGATACTGTCCCATGCCTTGCCCAAACCCGTTTGATTGTTTCAATTAAAATAAACATTGTAACATTGTTGCAATATCGCCCTGTGCGAAAAATTGTGGCTGATTGTAGCTCTGATGCAAGTATGCGATGCTTTGTAACGGCCTTGATCTGTAGCACAAATATTAAGAACATTCCGCAACGACCATTGTCATTGGTTCATGGTGCAGCAGCACACTGATAGGGCAGATGATGTTTAAAACACCCCTCCCCACACGCGCACGCTGCGATTGATCTTAGTACGAATTATGTCCTTCAGAAGATGATCGGCATCATCATCCGCATGATGGGCGTTCGTCGCTCTGCATGTTGCTGTCATCAGTTCAAGATCATCGTGCCAAATCAACTCTCTCCGCATTGGGTGGTGTAGCAGAGGCACCCTTATCGGTTGGTGTCACCGATGATAAGCACCGACCAGCACCAGGCAGTGTGAGGCACTCGTGTGTATTGGCTTTTAGTTCGCAGCCGACCGCTAGTGTGCGCTGTAGTGCGTTAGAAGGTTGCGAAGGAAACCAAAGGATCGTGTATCAGGATTGCAGCACTTTCGATTGATTGGCTATTTTCTGCCTGGATCGGTAGAGCGGTAATAAAAAGGAGAAAATTGCTATCTTCCCTATTGGCATACGGAGGCCTTATCAGGTGTAGGGTTTGGAGTGGGGGAGGGACACCATCGCTTCTCGGTGGTGCATCGCCGTGCTTTTGAGCTTAAGTATCCTGGCGTACACAGCAACCGAGGGACATATTGGGACAGCTGACATCATAGAAGATCGGTGCCCGGAAGTCGCGCTCTGCAGACATCATCCACCAGCGCGCTTGTGTCAATGAATATAAACGTTAACGATCTGCGTGACGGTTGCTTGCCGGGTGTTGGAACACCACTGCTGTCCGTGAAGCTGCTGGTATCGTACGGCCGGTGTATCGACTGCTGCCGTTGTCCGTGCAGTGGACTTCATCAGATTCCTCGCGCACAGTCCCGCGAGCAGCGAAAAAGCCTTACACTACACATAACCAGCGGCAATGTTTAACTATTACATCCCCATCGCAGGTAAAGAATAGTAGAGCGTCTCTGTTATTACAGAGGACTCCTTCATTTCTCCGTATGATTACTTGGACACGAAATCACTCACTTAGTGGCTACCTGCACCTTCGCTACTCGTAACTATTGTTATCGCCATGTTGACCATATCCTCAAGTCCTTGCGACGAGGCTGATTCATACTATGCTCTATATGCACTGTCGGTTTTATCGGTGGTTGACAACACTGGTTGCATTCATTGATTTCTCAGGTGAATACGGGGGAACAGCAGCATAGCCTAATACTCTGCCGAGAGAATGAGCGTTTTTTCGTTGTGTTATCAGCCGTGTGCCGGGCATTCGCCACCGAAGGAGACGGTGAGATCGGAGGGTACTGTGGGAGCAGATAAGCGGTCCGATAGAAGAGGGTTCACCAAAGGTGTTTGCGGAATCTGGATTTTACCGGTTTACCAATCGAAACGGTATCAGGCGAAATTGTGGATTTTACCTCTAACGACAACGTGGAGGTTGTTTTAAATCCGTTTTTATGTGTTTCGATGACTATTTATCTGACAGATCGTTTGGAAATGTGCCACTTACCAATGTCATGGTTTATTGTTTGTGTTTGATGCTTTACTCAAATTGGAATTGTTCTTCGTTCTTTCCATTGTAGATCCCTGGTATGATGATAAACTCAAGCAATCGAGCGCGTCGCCACCGCTCAGCGGCTACGAGCCGCTGCCAGCAGTGCTCGAGGAGGCCTTTCAGCCGGAAAAGACCAAAAACACCGAAGAACTGCTGATGGAGTTCGACTGTGTCTATGGAAATGTTGGGTTGAATCATCTGACTCCGCCACAGACCCCACCGCAGACCTTGGCCTTCGGCGCTGGTGCAGTAGAGGGCAATGTTGCCTACCCAGGCGTCTCAACGGTTCCGAACCAGCAGCAACAACAACAGCTGCTGCAATTCCAACTCTCATGCGGGTCGCAGCAAACGCAGCACCAGCAAGCGATTCAGCAACAACAGATTATCTCCTTCCCGATGAATTCTACCGGTTACTACATCGTCGATGAGTATACCACCACGGTGCAGCAACAACAGCAACAGCAACAGCAGCAGCAACAAGTACACCCACCGCAGCAAGTTCCAGGACTAACCGGAGCTGAGTACGGTTTCTGTGGTACACCAACGTTCACACCGCAGCAGCTGGATGAGGTTATGTATGACCTTGTTCGGAGTGTGCAGATGGATGAGCAAACGCGCGGACAGCAAACGATCACCGACATCGATGTGATCATTGAAGCGGAGGCGGAGGAGGACGATGATTCGTGCGGTTTCTCGGAGCAGGGCTCAGACGACAGTGGCCGTTGCTCATCATCCGTATCTCGCTCACCTGCGTACAGCGATTCGGCCGATTCTTCTTACTTTGGCTCATCATCCTTTGGAGGCCAGCTGGACAACGATGATGATGAATGGAGCCCGGTAAAGACCAAGAAGCTGAACGTTAGCGGTGGTGGTGCGGTATCCAAGAAGCGTACCAGCAACCGTCCTTACGGACGCGGCACCGAGGAAAAGAAGTCGCGCAAAAAGGAGCAGAACAAAAATGCGGCCACGCGCTATCGGCAGAAGAAGAAGGCCGAGATCGAAGAAATTCTTGTCGAAGAGAGCAAACTGATAGAGAGGAATGAGGAATTGAAGAGCAAGTCGGCCGACCTGAGCCGAGAGGTACGCTATCTGAAGAAATTGATGCGTGAATTGTTTCAGGCCCGAGGATTGATCTAAGGGTACAGTGAGGCAATCTCGTGAAATGATTTTTGTACTTTGAATGCATTCATTCCCAAAACTCAAAACTCAGTTCCACTCAATAAAACGAACAATCAGGTCCCACTATTATCTGATCTCTTGAAAGATAGATATCCACGATCACAGAATGGAAATTATTGCAACAAAATACAAATATTACCTTGCGTACCTTCTAGTAGACTGTAGGATTCTTGTTCGTATCGATTGCGCATGTGAAATGAAAGAATGCTAGAGTTGGATAGCCGATGGGGAGTACAACTGCTCCGGTCGATTCTGTCCAGCATTTTCTCTGCGCACTAACATACATTGTAGTTTTAAAGCTCATAATCTATAGGATGTTCATTCGGTATCCCACGTCAAATAGTTGGATTCGGATTTTTTTTCTCGGAAATATTCTTTCTCGTGCCTCTTCATTTCTTCACGCGGCAGTAGAGCGTTGTGCCGCATCCGATTGCGTAGAAGTAAGCTAACAATTAGCGACAGTCGAGCGTGGAATGGAAAGTTGTCGGCTAGCGTCCGCTATAGATAGCCAGTGTGTAGACACAGATGATGTTCAGAGGTGTGTTCACCATTAGTGCGTCTTGAATCGTACGCTCACAAGCTCGAGCAGTGGCTGCTCCTCGTTCGATTATTATCATTGCAGTTGGTCGTACGGAAAGTTTGACTTTCGGAATCGGATATGCGCGACGCGTATGTACTTGCTATTTTACCGATAAAGCCCCTCACCTTTGTAAGAAGCGAGCCGGACGGGAGGTAGGCCGTGTAGAAGCATGTTCGTGTATGACGTTCAGATTTGAGACTGGACCGAAGCTTTTCGAACAGAACATTCCACCCGAGATCGGCCTCTCGCCCAGTGTGCTTCCGTTGGGAACGTATTGGATTGGGTTACCACCAATCGGGGTGCGTCGAGCATCCGTAGCCCGTGCGAGAGTAAAATTTAATGTTTTAACCGGTTATCATTAATACTGGGAATAATGCAACAAGATATATTAAAATGATTTTTTTTTTATTAAAAGCACGTTACGTTCAAAATAATAACTTCAACTTTCATCTTTTTATATCAACAACACAATAAGGCACAAAATGCGGGCTATAAAGTTCAATACGATTTTCCCACGATGCGACATTGGAAATCCGAGGGTGCTAAATAATCGTCAAGATTACAGAAAATAAATCCTTCTATTTTTACAATATCAAGGAATTGACGAAATTAATGGGCATGCTTTATTAGCTGGAATTTCGCATGTTATTATCTTAATTTGAATCCGAAAAAATGACTTCCAAATTGTATCATAATGGTTCTCTTAAGAGAGAAACTAGTGGTATGCGTTCAGTTGTTTTTAGTTTTTTATGTTTGTAAAAATATCGCGAAAAGCGAATCAATCTGGCGATTGATCGGAAGTTTAGCCGCCTTCAGAATACTGAAACTCGATTATATCCGTTCCCATGGTGATGGTTCGCCCCTCGAGCGTGAATATTTGCTTGTTGCACTGCCACCTCTGGCTTCCGGTGACGTTGATAGCAGTAAGCCGTTTAGCACGGATCAGAAAGTCCTCCATACGGTCAATATTGAGCGAGAAACAGTAGCTAATGTCCAACTGCTCGAGCGTTTCGCAGTCTGTCCAATCATGGAAAAACGTTCCTCTCAGATTCGTGTTTCCCGGAATGGAGAGCACCCGTAGCTGCAACGGGTGCAATTGTAAAAATTCTAGTAGACTAGCATCTTCAAGATCACAGCGTCCTAAATCCAGCGTTACCAACGTCGAGAGTAGCGAAGCCAAATGCTTGAGATGTTGATCATTCAGCTTCACGTAATTAATCGTCAGGTGGCGCAGCGCCGTACAGTTTGCCAAATTGATCACTATCGATTGCTTGAGCATTTCGTCCATAACGTACCCGCCGGAGAACTGGAACCCTTCCAGTGAGGGTCCGAGGGCTTGAAAAATGTTACGCACATGCTCGATGCGGTTTGGTCGGGCCGAAACTTTGCGATAGTCGAGAGCAAAGAAGCGGATTTTCCGAAGATGACGCTGGCACAAATGAAGAAAGGGGAGGCAGACGGTCGACAGGGACAGCAGCTCTTCGAAGTTGAAGTAGGAAAATATTTCCATCAACAAGTGTTCGTCTAAATCGAGAAGCTGCATTCGGAGGCGGGAACTACTACTTTCCACTATTCCTTATACTATTTCCGGAAATCCGCCGGTTTTACGCGCACTAGAAATCAGGTGATTTTGATGTTTGTTTTGACAAAATGACGCCACTCGCTGGGTCCACACTATGAGATTATTTGGCGCTCCAGATTCGCAGACGGAAATGGAATTTGGTTCGCTTTTGCTGGCGCTTTTACCTTTTTTCAAACATGTCTCCGATGAGAACCTTTGGGATATCGGCGACACTGATTAGGCTACTAAAAATGTCCATGACCAATGTTACGCCATTGAGGTTGAATGGAAAACCCTTTGCTTCCACCAAGGGACTGCACCAGGGGGATGGGCTGGCTTACCTGCTCTTCAACGGGGTCCAGCTAACGCATTTACCGCCAAATGCACATTTGTTCATGGTTCTGATAATAGGGTTTTCTTTTTGTTGAGATTGTTTTATATTTTGAAGTGATGAATGGCAACGATTTTATGTTAAAGTTACCACACTATCCAGTTATTCAAAATCGTTGATTTGATAAGCAAGGCTAGGTGGCTAGAACTGCAAATAAATTGATGTAAAGCTTCATAAAGCGTTGTAGCACAAATAAAAATGAACATCTTTTACAGTAGTTTGTGTAATGTATGCATTTTCACACTAGCTGTGGATGCGCTACATGAGACATTCCAGTAAGCTGTAGATTCCATTTCAATCTGTTTGGCATGGGTAGCATATTTTGGCATAGATAACAGATTTAAAAGTAAATTTCTATGTTGACAATTTATTGAATATTTATCTTAAAATTTGTCATAATTATAATTCCTAATGTTATTTGAAGAGAGTATATAAGCTTCTTGCATACTGCATGGCTTATTTGTTCGCGGTTGAGTTCATATGCACGATACTTGAGTAAACGCAATTGACATTCTTAAAGGAATTTGAACAAATCGTTTTCCTAGACGCCGCTAGGTTGTTCCAAAGCCGCTAGGTCCAAATTATTGCAACAAAATACAAATATTACCTTGCGTACCTTCTAGTAGACTGTAGGATTCTTGTTCGTATCGATTGCGCATGTGAAATGAAAGAATGCTAGAGTTGGATAGCCGATGGCGAGTACAACTGCTCCGGTCGATTCTGTCCAGCATTTTCTCTGCGCACTAACATACATTGTAGTTTTAAAGCTCATAATCTATAGGATGTTCATTCGGTATCCCACGTCAAATAGTTGGATTCGGAATTTTTTTTCTCGGAAATATTCATTCTCGTGCCTCTTCATTTCTTCACGCGGCAGTAGAGCGTTGTGCCGCATCCGATTGCGTAGAAGTAAGCTAACAATTAGCGACAGTCGAGCGTGGAATGGAAAGTTGTCGGCTAGCGTCCGCTATAGATAGCCAGTGTGTAGACACAGATGATGTTCAGAGGTGTGTTCACCATTAGTCCGTCTTGAATCGTACGCTCACAAGCTCGAGCAGTGGCTGCTCCTCGTTCGATTATTATCATTGCAGTTGGTCGTACGGATAGTTTGACTTTCGGAATCGGATATGCGCGACGCGTATGTACTTGCTATTTCACCGATAAAGCCCCTCACCTTTGTAAGATCGGCCTCTCGCCCAGTGTGCTTCCGTTGGGAACGTATTGGATTGGGTTACCACCAATCGGGGTGCGTCGAGCATCCATAGCCCGTGCGAGAGTAAAATTTAATGTTTTAACCGGTTATCATTAATACTGGGAATAATGCAACAAGATATATTAAAATGATTTTTTTTTATTAAAAGCACGTTACGTTCAAAATAATAACTTCAACTTTCATCTTTTTATATCATCAACACAATAAGGCACAAAATGCGGGCTATAAAGTTCAATACGATTTTCCCACGATGCGACATTGGAAATCCGAGGGTGCTAAATAATCGTCAAGATTACAGAAAATAAATCCTTCTATTTTTACAATATCAAGGAATTGACGAAATTAGTGGGCATGCTTTATTAGCTGGAATTTTGCATGTTATTATCTTAATTTGAATCCGAAAAAATGACTTCCAAATTGTATCATAATGGTTCTCTTAAGAGAGAAACTAGTGGTATGCGTTCAGTTGTTTTTGGTTTTTTATGTTTGTAAAAATATCACGAAAAGCGAATCAATCTGGCGATTGATCGGAAGTTTAGCCGCCTTCAGAATACTGAAACTCGATTATATCCGTTCCCATGGTGATGGTTCGCCCCTGGAGCGTGAAGATTTGCTTGTTGCGCTGCAACCACAGGCTTCCGGTGACGTTGATAGCAGTAAGCCGTTTAGCACGGATCAGAAAGTCCTCCATACGGTCAATATTGAGCGAGAAACAGTAGCTAATGTCCAACTGCTCGAGCGTTTCGCAGTCTGTCCAATCATGGAAAAACGTTCCACTCAGATTCGTGTTTCCCGGAATGGAGAGCACCCGTAGCTGCAACGGGTGCGATTGTAGAAATTCTAGTAGACTAGCATCTTCTAGATCACAGTGTCCTAAATCCAGCGTTACCAACGTCGAGAGTAGCGAAGCCAAATGCTTGAGATGTTGATCATTCAGCTTCACGTAATTAATCGTCAGGTGGCGCAGCGCCGAACAGTTTGCCAAATTGACCACTATCGATTGCTTGAGCATTTCGTCCATAATGTACCCGCCGGAGAACCGGAACCCTTCCAGTGAGGGTCCGAGAGCTTGAAAAATGTTACGCACATGCTCGATGCGGTTTGGTCGGGCCGAAACTTTGCGATAGTCGAGAGCAAAGAAGCGGATTTTCCGAAGATGACGCTGGCACAAATGAAGAAAGGGGAGGCAGACGGTCGACAGGGACAGCAGCTCTTCGAAGTTGAAGTAGGAAAATATTTCCATCAACGAGTCTTCGTCCAAATCGAGAAGCTTCATTCGGAGGCGGGAACTACTGCTTTCCACTATTCCTTATACTATTTCCGGAAATCCGCCGGTTTTACGCGCACTAGAAATCAGCTGATTTTGTTGTTTGTTTTGACAAAATGACGCCACTCGCTGGGTCCACACTATGAGATTATTTGGCGCTCCAGATTCGCAGACGGAAATGGAATTTGGTTCGCTTTTGCTGGCGCTTTTACCTTTTTTCAAACATGTCTCCGATGAGAACCTTTGGGATATCGACGACACTGATTATGCTACTAAAAATGTCCATGACCAACGTTACGCCATTGAGGTTGAATGGAAAACCCTTTGCTTCCACCAAGGGACTGCACCAGGGGGATGGGCTGGCTTACCTGCTCTTCAACGGGGTCCAGCTAACGCATTTACCGCCAAATGCACATTTGTTCATGGTTCTGATAATACGGTTTTCTTTTTGTTGGGATTGTTATATATTTTGATGTGATGAATGGCAACGATTTTATGTTAAAGTTACCAAACTACAGTGACCGGCATAAGTAAAAGCCCACCCCTTGATTTTTGTAGATTTTCGACTATAATTCCTATATTTTCTACTGTAACCGGCAAGTGTTGTGTTTTTCTTGAAGGTTTAACATTCCTCTTTGAGTTTCACTAGCTTTCATCTCGCTTGGATTGATAACAAATTTTTGATAAATGTTTAAATGAGAGATGGTCGATCACAGATGTGACAAAAGTAAAAGCCCACCTACAATGAAATTTCCTTAAAAATTAATATGGTCCATCCTTAGCTCGGATTTAAAGTTACAGGTGTTTTGGCATGACGTCTACACGATTTCAGGTGTATTGAGGTTCAAATTTGTTGAATAACTTCCAAAAAAATAATTGTTTTGATAATAACATAATTCTTAATGAAATTTTTATCTAAAATGTCCCACAAATTCTTGATCCGTTGAAAATCTTGGCTTTGAGAAGGCCATTTGAGAAGGGGAGAGACACGGGAACATTAAAAAATATTAGTTAATTTAGCAGCATGTTTAGGATCACTGCCCTGTTGCATAACAAAAGTGCTTTCAAATGGGCTTATTCGTACTGAGTCCATCAAATAGTTATTAAGGGTGTCAACATAATTTTCGCCCGCCATAATACCATAATTTTCTTTGAATTGTTCACAAGAGCCATGGAAAATCCACCCCGCAACTTCATACTACCACCTCTGTGCTTGATTATGACCGGTACATTATGTTCTTGCAAACCATGGTTTATTTTCCGCCAATCTCTTTCGTGATAGTTTATATTAAATGTTTCCATTTATGATTCGTCAGACTATAGAACATTGCTCTAGCCTTCTTTTAACTTGGTTACACATTTCCGGGTGAAATTCAAACGTTTAACCATATTTTTGGCTTATAAACGGAAGACTTTTAGCATACGCACTCTTGTACTCATGTAGAGCTATTCTAATGTGGCATAGTTTGCTCCAAAATAGACAGCGACAGGGTTTTCATGATGGAACAGATAGTTAATTCTAACGATTTCCTAATCTCCGGAATGGCTTTTATCATTTGTTCGATCATTCGTCTTCCCAGAACGTCCATTTTAAAATGTCATTTACTGTTCTGATGAACATTGGTGATTAGTCATGATGGCATAAAGGCGTCCCCTACTAATAATATTTTTTCTGCTAATATCTGTTCAGACACATGATTGAATCAATGCTGCATAAGAAGATTTCAGGCATGCAACGATTTTTTTCCTCCCATACACCCATTTCTTAAGCTTTTCCCAAACCCGTGCGCAATCGACTTACTACTGGAACTACTACGATTGATGGATTAAATTACTGTAAACAATTATAGGGGGAGGGGGGGGTCCTAAAACTTTAAAACAGATGTAAACTAAAGGCCTAACAAATATATAGTAACCAGAGGGCTTTAGTAGAGTCACAATAATATTTATTGTATAGTGGGCTTTTACTTTTGTCACATCTGTGATCGCTCATCTCTCATTTAAACATTTATCAAAAATTTGTTATCAATCCAATCGAGATGAAAGCTAGTAAAACTGAAAGAGGAATGTTAAACCTTCAAGAAAAACACAACACTTGCCGCTTACGGTAGAAAATATAGGAATTATAGTCGAAAATCTACAAAAATCTAGGGGTGGGCTTTTACTAATGCCGGTCACTGTATCCAAATGTGGAGGTGGATGAGCCACATGAGACATTCTAGTAAGCTGTAGATTCCAGGAAAAGATTCCATTTCAATCTGTTTGGCATGGGTAGCATATTTTGACATAGATAACAGATTTAAAAGTAAATTTCTATGTTGACAATTTATTGAATATTTATCTTAAAATTTGTCATAATTATAATTCCTAATGTTATTTGAAAAGAGTATATAACCTTCTTGCATACTGCATGGCTTATTTGTTCGCGGTTGAGTTCATATGCACGATACTTGAGTAAACGCAATTCACATTCTTAAAGGAATTTGAACAAATCGTTTTCCTAGAAGCCGCGAGGTTGCTCCGAACTTGAAATATATGCTAGCATGTTGCTTGCATGTTGACACAAATTTCTATTGATGCAGTAGTACAAATCAATTCGACGCCAACAGATGCAGTTACTGTACCTTTCTCCACCCCTATTCTGATTTCCCAATCCGTCCAAGGCTTCATCTGCATCAATGAAGCTACCCGAATGAAGACCTCTACGCCATGCAATTGTGGCATCAGCTGGCGAACGTAGAATCCAATATTGTAATCGGCAACAGATGAACTGATGATGTAGCAGTGCGAGAAATTGGAAAACTAACACAATTAAAAGGTGAATCTGGAGCGAGTGCATCATCGTTTTATGGGCAAATACTTCATACACCTAAAACCCATGAAAAGCAATTGGTCTCTTTAAAATATCTTAAAAACTTCTATAGAGTTTTGTAACAATACTGAAGATCCTGTTTTTGTGGCCATAGTGTAGTATTGTAGATCAAACAAATTATTGATTGGTTTATACGATTGGTTCGATGTTGCAGCACATTAACAGCCTTTATATTGAAAGGCATGTTTTAGATGTTGCAGGATGATATTGATCAAACATTTCGATTTATTACTAACCGCCCTTCAGGCAGATCATAGATGACGACAAAATCCAACAAAGCATCTTAGCTCAATCAATGAACAAATGGTGATAATGCTACGCTAAACATCAAGCAGGAAACCGTAAAAGTGTAATTGATTGGCCAACTACTGTGCGTGTGGAGTAGTGTTCCCTTCACTAGCAAAACACTATAGCCACCATAAAGCGTTTCATCCTTCTATTTTGTGTTTGATTATAACACTTAACGCTTGTCGCCTTCATTGGGCTTCACTGATGCAAGAGACCACTCATAAAATGTCTTTAATGCGAACTTTCAACTAAGTGAGAAAGTGATAATTTTATAGCTTCAATTAATATAACGCTCTTGGCGCAGAATTTGTAAAAAACGTTCCACATCACATTAGTAACGAATCGCTACTGTTATTTGATCATATCGCGCTGTAACACAGCATTACTTATGTAATAAGAAAGGCATCTCAACAAAATGACAATTAACTCAAAACTATAATCCCAGCAAGTTCCAGAAGGGGCGAAATTTGACCGATAGTGTATTAAATCAAGAACCTAGCGTTCGTGCCGGATGGTGACATCGATAATTATGTTGTGCGATGTTTGAACATGAGCCCACCCTTATCAGATCGTTGGCGCCAGCCAAATAATTGAGCGACGATGAATCCTTACCGTGAATCTCGTCCAAAGCTGTTTATTCCCTTCGGTCACCATTCGCCTCCCCTCCCCTTCCCCCGCTTCTATCAAACATTGATAAACTGAATTGTTTTCGGAAATGGTGAATTAGCTTCCAATCCTTATGCGCTGGCACTCTAAAGGGTTCTTTGTTTTTGCCCCACTCCCCAATGACGTGGGCGTACTTTGGAAGAGAACGGGTCTTGGTGGACGCTTGGTGGAATGCGAGCAACAAATAATAGATCAGAGAAATCGAATCCCTGCTAAGTCGATTATTGTGAAATTGAAACTTCATTGTTGGGTGCTAATTAACGAGCAAGGCGAGCGGCGTTGCGTCCGAACTGCGGCTCCATAGCTAACGAAGCAAACGAAAGGGGCCGCGGGTGTCGTCGGATGATTGATGACAATCGGAATCGGAATTGCCTCATTTTCCCACCCTTCCGGCATCTGTGGGTTTGTACAACGGGCCAAAATAGAAACGTTTGGTCGGCTTTGACTCCTTGAACTCCTGTTGACAGTATGTATACTTTACGATGTTCCACGAACTTACTGGGAGTTGTAAGATTTTGACTTCATAGTTTTCTGTATTCTTGGACCGCGAATTGGTTTCATTTTAATTGGTTGTCTGGTTGTTTGCTGGATTTTCGATGGTACAATACACTAAAAGGTTGCACTTGCCCGTCCAATAAATTCATGGAATTAGTAGAACATAAAGGACAAAAGATCAAAATCACACCGGAAAGCCAAATTCGTGATGCGCACTATAGCAAGTAATGTATTCTAGATTTCTTAAAACTTGTTTTGTTATAAAAACATTTACAATATCTTTTATATAACTTTTGTAACGAATATCTTCGTTACCTGAAGTCAAATTAATTCAAAAGAAAAGACAATGTGTTCATAAATTTTAATTCTATAATCAAGGCTGTCAACAGGGTTCATTTATTTTTATTTCTTTAGGCTGGAATATTGTAATTTAAGATGTTTCTGATTCTTCGAATCTGAGTCATATTTCGAATGAAAAGAAAAAAATACTATCAGATAAAATTATGAAGGTAATATTCGTTGCATTTTTGTTACTAAGGCGCCTCCACCCAATGAAAGGGTTTTTTGAGGAATCGTTTGTTCTTTTATCGGCTGCTTCAAGAGGAGCGTATGTTCAACAACAGCACCCTGATATTCCTCTTAGTTGAGACGACTGATGAAGCGATGCGCAATTCAATCGATTCCATATATTGTCAGAAAATGTGTGCTAGATTGTAAACTTTTGTTGAATTTTAGTTAGTTTTCTAATTTATTAAAACTTTCTAGCACCGGGATTCATAATATATTATCATCGACAATAACGCAACATTCCGTGTTTCATAATTCCATTCAAGCGTTTCCCTGACTGCCGGTCAGTACATCCCGGTAACGTTATCTTACTCCCCAATCGGATTCCCAGGACAATTGTAGCCACCGATAATTGAGTGTCGAATGTTTGACCCAATCCGGACTTATCTTATCCGGACAAACCAAAGTTGCCCATTTACGTCAAGGAACTACCGCAAGTACGGTCGGTGTATAGTTGCAACAAGATATTCGGATTCAATGCACTGTGTTCGCTAAATCTTATTGCTATTTCCGGGTTCTGTTCCTGTCTTCGGTTGAAGGTAGGATTCCCGGAAGGGTACTCTTTAGCATTCGATGGCGTCGGTTTATATTTCATCTACAGATTTATGAAGTGTCTAATTTCTAGCCAGTCGCTTCTCTGGCGCTAGTTTATTATTTTTTATGTTTTCTTACTTTTATTGCCTTTCCTTTCGAAACGAGCGCTCGCCACGTATGTTAAGGACGCTGGTTAGGATATACCAACTTCCTCTTTGCTTCGTCGATAAAAAATAAAAGCCGCGAGCATGAAACTGATGCTGATGATGCGGATGATTAGTATATGCAACAGTGCTTGCCGCCAATGGCGTATGATTACGGGCGTTGGCAAAGAATATGTCGGCAAGACGTTGGTTGCAGCGGAATAAGGAGCGGAGGAGTTTGCAACAACAACAGTAATAATGATGCATCGCTGCAGGATCGCAGCATTATCATCCGCGGAGGGTGCCGATAGAAAACGAAGGAAAAACTATGCATGGAAAACAGAAAAGTTGATCGATAGCGGTTTCACTCTTCAAACGAGCGGTTCGCCTGGATCGCTTTAATCAACTACGCACCTCCCTAC
>NC_064874.1:65366056-65371056 GCF_943734745.1 Anopheles darlingi
GGCGTACTAGGACTGTAGGAAAGGAAGGACCACGCTGAAGGCCTTCAGGTGAAGAAGTGTTTAGGTACAGCAACGGTTGCGTACCTTACGGTCGGACGTGCGATTCGTTGGACAATGCGAGATTTCAAAGACTGTGTATTGTAGTTTCCATCTTTAAAATACGTAACTAACTATTCAACTGTAGTCCTACTTTGTATATCAGCTGCTAGGCGATATTGCTATAAAATTCGATATGCTTTCCTATCCTTTCCTATTCTGTTTGTATTTTCTGTTAGGTTTTGCCCTCCTCTCTTTCTGGTTCGTATTAAGTGATACGTGTAGAGCCACGAGCAAGGAAGAAGAAATAAAATTAGATTAAAATTAAAAAATCATCCAACAAACTATCATGAGGGATTTACAGGTTATCTGCTTATGCTATAGCATTGGCAACTGTGTATGAGAGTTATTCACGTTTGTTTCACTTACACAAGTCAAATATACAAAACTCAATCAGTAACAACCTTCCATTCCTGGTAGGTAACTACCGGCGCAAACCCCCATGATGCGAGATAAACCAATCGACCTTTGAGTGCATCATTCTGAGGTTAGTTCGTGCGGTGTCAAAAGTGTCTCATCGTCTTGCTAATGATGAGCAGCAGTAGCAGCAACACATGAGCTGAACAGCACTTAATAGTCGATTGCACGACCCTCAGGCGCACGGGCGTGGTACATGTGGAAATCCTATTCATAGTCAATGGGCAAACTTTGCTCCATCATTTTCCCATCGTTCACGGGCTCATCGAGGCAGGCGGCCTCCTAGAGACACCAGCGTAGTACGCTGGGGCGAATGGAAAAGTTTTTCGAATAAAAACCGTTCGGCAAATAATGACGATTATTAGCTTTGCGTGAGCAGCGTGCAGCGTTCTTTCCCTTTCTTGTGTCCCCTCATATGCCTATCGTCCCTTTTGTGTGGGAGAATTACTTTTCCATGTAACCGTCGCATTGGGGTCGCCGGAACTACCGGGACAGCGGAGTTTTTCTTCTCCGTTTTTTTTTTCTTCCTGCACGATGCTGTTCATTGCAGTTGCTACGTCACAAAACTAAAAAGAGGCGACACACAATGAACACGCCTCCGCATTGAGATATTGAGATTAGGTAATGCAGCAAGTTTCAGTCACATTAGCAGGGCGCGGAGCGAACATTTTAAGCTGATTTATTGGAGTTTCATCCTCGTGCCCATGTATCCGAGTTCGGTTCAAATCCGGTTGCAGTTCGCGGTTCATGTGACTGAGCGCAACAGACAGAAGGAACCAACACTGATTCCTCTGCTCTCTACAAGGACAAGTTCGTGAGCCTGCCTGCCTGCCATGCGGCCGGGGTGTGTGCTGAGTCCGCTACAAGTGTTTACTCACTAAACCGAGCATCAAGTGAAAAGGGCACACTTACACCCAAACGGACGGAGGTAACGGAGGATGACATTATTGGGTCTCCTCGGCGTTCGCTCTCTATATATCTCGGTCAAGTTGAGGCCGGAGGGTGGAGCTTGCCCAGCCCCGTAGCACGTGTACGTGTAAGGGATCCTGTCGTGCTTCGGGAGAGGTGATGGCTACGGTACGGTGTGAAAAGGGAACGCAATGGGAGCGATAAATTAAATCACTTTTACCCGGTGTCTGGCTCGTTGGCGCCTGACCGATCGTTGCACTAATTTTCCGTGGCCACCACCCTCCGGCCGAAACGTCCGGTTGCATCACCGTCTTATGGCGTTGGCCGTTGTCCCGCAGTAATTGAACTGTAATTTCTGTGTGGGTAGTACTTCACTTCACTTTGCGTTGAACAATTATGAGTCTTTCAATCATCTAGTAAGTAAAGTTGAGTTCCATTGCATTAGTTTGCAACACATAGATTTTTAAATAGTTAAACATCCTGAACTATTTCTTTTCTGTGCTTACTTCTGTTGAACTATTTTGGTCAATTCGGTTATATGTTTTTCTATTTTGTTTTTGATATGATATTAATAAAAGTTGGTGTAACTGCTATTTTATTAATGTTTGACTAAAAAATCAAGAAAATGCAAGATATAGCAGCACCCAGTACTTTTGAAAACTGCCTCGCTCTTCAGCTTGCTTTTTTTAAAGAACAAAATATGTAAACGACTATTTATGTTCCACGATAAACCAATAAAATTGAGATAGAAAGAAGTCTAACACTACAGCTTGTGTAAATATAGAACCAACCTGTTACTATTCTGATCAACAGACTAATCGTAATCATGATATCATTACAAAGGTCTCCTGAGCGATGGCTAATTACGATGATTGTCTCACCGCTGACCACGCCGCAGGTGGTTTGATTGAACCGATCGAAAACGTTTGCAATTGATAAAGCGAAACAAAAGACCGTCTGCTGGAAGCAGCATCCACCGAGAACGTGACGAACAGCGAGAGCCCGCCGAGAGCCGTCTGTCCTTTCGGTGCATGCTTTACGCATGTTGCATTAATTTTCAGCATCAAATTCCCAAAATAAGCTCTACTCCTGTGGGCGTCTCTCGGCACAGCGCCAACCGAACGTACCGTCTCCACTACGATGGATTTATAAATAAAGCCTGCTGGCTGGAAATTGCGCAATTGGTTGTGCATTTTATTAAGTGATTTGTGCTTTTAATCTACGTCTTCCTTCATCATCATCATCCGATCATCCGGACGGTCGCTACCGTCACCCTCGGCAGAGAAAGAGACGGATTATGGTTTGCCGGAATGGCAATCCGTATACGATGGCATTGGTATGTTGCATATGTAACTGCCACGCCGATGGCGTGCATTATTTACAACACCCCATTCGTTATGCGCTCCGGATGCTGCCAGTCGGTTTCGGTGGTTGTTGCGGCAGGCTGGAGAACTGTGGGGTACAATTGCGTGTTGCGGAATGAAAACATGTAACACTCACTCAATCGCAACACCTGCAAAGGTACGTGTCATTTGAAGGTGCTGTGAAAGGAGACCATTGTTTCCGTTCGTTTACCCATTTCTGGAGCATCTGCGGGGTAGCAGGAAATGATGGTTATGAGTGCTATTTAACATCGGCGGCGTTTGTAACGTGGACATGCTATGTGGCCAATGAACGAGAGGACGAAACATTATGCGTATGCATGGCGGCCGCAATAAGCTGTGAAATCGAGCAATCACTCCAGATCGAGAGGTTCAGGTATTCTGTAGTAAGATGATTTCCAGGATTCAAAATCGATCATAGTTTAACGCTACTAAATCTTAGGGAAATCTGTATCGTCTAATTTGGATGGAATTTGCAGTTTAGTTCATCCAAATAGTTTTGTATGTGATTTATAACTCGTAATACTCAAATCTTTCTAAACAACATGCCCGTTCTTATATATGTTTTTTAAAAAAACTCACTTCTGTATTACTTTCAATCATAAATCAATTTCAGCTTTCACTTTTATAATTTAAAGATTAGAAACAAGCTCAAAGTTCTACATTTACATGTTTGTCGTTTAATTGTTTCGAAAACGGAAGATGAAAATGGTTGGAAATAAATCTAAAATCGCTTTTTGTAAAGATTCCGCTTTCAGAAAATCCATGCTTTTGAGCTTACAACGAATTGCGTTACTTTTGCCGAATATTTATCTGAATTAACTCCAATCGATTGAATATATCAAGAGCTGTGAAGGTGTTACCAAATGTACTCAAAAACCAACATAGATTATGAAAACGAGATGAAGCTTAATCCACAAAGTGCACAAATGCGTACAACTAAGCCAAAAGCGGGATGTAGGTTTTATTCACCAATTCGAATGTAAAACCAGAGAGTTCAAGTGTCAAGAAAATCGTCTATCGGAAGGAAATGATGCTCACAGGGGTGTAGCATCTTTTGAGCGTATGCCTTCGTGCTACGACTGGCTGTTTCCAAAACATTTTCGATGCTATCAACTCACATACCCACACACACACACGTATGTACATTGTCCTGGCATGGTTTTTGTTCAATTTAATTTTCCATGATCCGTAAGTGGTTATCTAGCATTTGTTTTACCCGGACCTTCTTCTAACTTTCGATGTCCTCCGGAAATCGGTTACTAGCAATCACTTGACCGTGCTCTACTGACTCCCCAATCCACGGTGTGTGTTTACTCTAACAAAGAGTATTGAAAACTATTTCCATTCTATCGTTTGCTGAAGAATAGAAAACGGATCGAAATCGTACGGATACCTTTGGCAGTTTTTGCCTATGTAAATTTTGAGAATGAATGATTTCCAGCTTATTTTGGTTTTGAGTCCAATGACTTTTTTTCCTCTTTTTTTTATATAACATCGACAGTGCATTTCCCCGTGGAATCATCAGGAAATTGTAGCCTTATTCTCAATGCACTGTTTCAGATCAAATTTATCGAAAA
Organism: Anopheles darlingi; assembly: GCF_943734745.1. Taxonomy (NCBI): domain Eukaryota; kingdom Metazoa; phylum Arthropoda; class Insecta; order Diptera; family Culicidae; genus Anopheles; species Anopheles darlingi. Next base: position 65,370,441 of record NC_064874.1, read on the forward strand.
AGAAAAAGCAAAACAGGAGAGTACGCAAATAACTTTTACTGTAGAAGGTTTTATGAAACATGCAACGTATCTCAGGCTGCTAAGTAGTTTCCACACAGGCACTGATAAGTAGAACTTTACCACAAATATCGATTGAAATCGACACTCGGCCAAGCCAAACCAAGCCATGTTCTTGAGCCTCTTATCGGTGTGTTGACGTGAACAGACAGCGATATGCGACAGCGACAGCAACGGCGATGTAACGCGCGCCCCAACACCATCGAACGATGTATCATCATCGGTGGCAATAACTTTGCGAAACGCAATCGAGCTATTGCTTGATAAAACGGGGGATATCGTGGCAACAAAAAAACGGGAAGTTGGCTTCATGCCGCGAAAGAAAAACGCTCACCGCGAGAGTGTGAGAGTGGCCGGGAAACGGAGGAAAACACTTTCCCGTATCTATCCGTCAGCATCGCTTATCAGCAATCAGCAATCCCGCTATCACCAGTTGCACACGGTTAGGCATTAATTTATTACTATCGATAGCATGTTCGATGTAAGGCGATCAATGTCGTAGTCGTGGAGCGCTGTCCCTGGTTAGGATGGCCAGGTGGTTCCATTTTTTGTTTGTTGG
>NC_064874.1:65376056-65381056 GCF_943734745.1 Anopheles darlingi
GGTACCATTCGGCATCCCTGCGCTGACGCGGCACCGGGAACATAGACGCGGTAAAAGCAACAAGTACCACGGTTTGCTCCTGTTCGTGCCTCACTCGGATCCGCACTCGCGATGGACTCGGGATTTTGGGCTTTCATTGACGCAACAACAGAAAAACGCGCCGCGAGGGAGGAGAGGTGCCGGATGCTACTACCGCGGATACCTCGCACCGGAGACCGACCTGGTCCAAACCTGTTGCAGAAGCAGGCGACGCTGCTTGGTCGCTCGGAAAATAAATGAAAAAGGGTCGCCTCCGACGAGAATAATCACTTTTCCCGTCCTCACGAGCAGAGGGAGCAGCAGCAGCAGCAGAACCTTCGCCGCAGAAACCGGATAAGGGCGCCCAGTACCAGGGGGGGGGGGGGGGGGGTTGGGATAAGGGACGGACCGAATGCAGTCGCGACAGCTACGTGTTGCTTCCGATGCGGCTCGGGTTTAGTTTACGTCCAACAGTTGCCTGTTGCACATCGGCCTCCGGCGTCTGCGGTTTTTTGTGAAGTTCCGGAAGGCATCATCTCGGCATCGTCGGCATCAGATTGTGGTTGTTGGTGGGACGTCATCAAAACTCGAAAATCTAGTAAATAATAGTCAGCTCGAGTGTTCGGATCAGGTGTACGTCTAGGGAGTTCTCACGTGGCAATTTTCGGGACATTTTGACGCAATTAGCAGCTCGAACTAACTTAAACGCGTTAACCTGTTGCCGAGTATCTAGACACTGGTGTGACAGAGATCGAGGCGTAGAGCGCAAGCAACAATTGGTGGTACGCCGTACGCCAAAGGACAGTGTATAACGACGAGAAAGTTCTGCCTTCAAGTGTGTGCGACCTCGAGTGACATGTTCAAGAACTGCTCTCGTCTTCCTGCAACTTTGCCAACGTGTTCCAACAGCTCTTAAGCCACACGCGCTAGTTGGAGAGTTGTCCCAGAGGACAAATGTCAAACTAGGATGGTACAAGTTTGAATCCCTGCATCCTTGCGCATCCTTGCACGCAGTTGGACCATAGCCACCGGTGCGGCCGGCGCATTATCGGTGGTACCGCGTGTAGAAACAACCAGACAGGAAACGTGTTCTCGCTTGTGCGTACGTGCCCTCGCTGCGCGGCAGTTCAGAGGTGGCTCTGGTAGTGGATCCGACATTCTCTCGAGAAGCGTACGCAGCGTGAAAGTGCATCCCGCAAAAGCTGGTAGCCAGTGAATGGGTGGTAGCCAGAGTCGCGGTGGCAGTCGCCCAGTGGCAGTGAGAGTTTTCCATTAATAAATTAAACTGCTAATTAGATAATTTCCTTCAAAACGGGAACACGTTGTGCCGCAGTGCTGGTGTGGAACCATAGTGCAGTGTGGGTAGCCGACGAGGACGACGACGTCTGTAGTAGGTACCACGATACCGTGTGGCCTTGTGGCCATCCTTACGCCAATCTCGTGGGCACCTCGAGAAAGAAAGGTAGGATATAGATTTTCCGATTTCCCGCACGTCAGCTGCTCTGCTGCTGCGTTATTTAAGTTTTTCGAATTTAGGAATCTGAAAAATGAAAAGTTTGTACTTCGAGTACCGTTCGAATGCAGTAAGATGGATTGCATGGAGGCTTGTTACGGACGGCTTTGTTTGTTTCCAGCTAATGCAGGTTGACGCAGCAGCGCAACAACTGCTACTCCGGGGGCGTACTACTCCTACTGTTACTGTTCGAGCCGCCGCTGATCGTTCTACATCATTTGTTTTCTCAGCTTGGCCGTTCCGTTTTTCACCCAGGCTACCAGCGGACTTTTCCGGGCAGCAGGTGCAACTGTAGCAGCCACCCGTGGGAATGCAATTTAACTGAAAGCAATTTACTTAGACTAGAACTTTCCGATACGGGCCACGGCCACGGACCACGGCCACAAAACAATCCACCATCCATCTCGCCGGCCACCTCCCCGAGACGACCTCTTAACCTCAAGAAGCCCTCTCACCTTCGCACAGGCGAAAGCCACAGCGAGAAGCAGCTGCTGCAGCTGTATCTTGAAATTTAATTTAGTTCTTTTGCCCTTTACACTTCCTATGCAGCATCGGTACTAGGCACGTGCGATAGCCAAAGTCACTTCTTCTGATTTGTCTCCGGCGATCTCCGTTCCCAGCAAACAGGGGGTGAAGCTTGCTGCCTCTCTCGCTCGGACGAGAGCGAAAGGTGTTCGTATAAATAATAATTAATTCTCAAGATTATTCCTGGTGCACCGTTTGGTCGTGGTTGGGTGGTTGGGTGGTCGGTCGGTCGGTCGGAAAACCATGCACCGAAACTCGACCGGAGATGAAATTTCTTGAGCATCCGCTCCCGGCACGGTTGCGGTCGTCGCGAAAGATCGATGGATTTTCATTCTCGATTGCCGAGTCCCGGTCAGATAGTGTGAAAATTTATCCATCCATCCGACGCGGCACGTGCTTGCCATCAAAATGTTGAGCCAGCCCTAGCCGAAGAAACCGAAGGTGGTCACGGTGGTTCAGCTGCAGTTTTTGTGTTGCGTTCTTAGGTTCAACGTTTTTCAACGTTCCCGTGCTCTTGTTTGCCTAAGAACCTGCTTCTCTTCGAACCGAAGGGTGGTTCGTGCATGGAATTGCAATGGTTTGTTTGTTCGCGTTGAGGATGCGGCATGGTGGTTGTACTTCGGAACGGACCTTTAGTGCACCGAAGTCCTGGACCACGGTTTATTACCTTTGATACGCAGGTGATTGCGTGGATGCAAAATGGAAGTAATTATGCAAAGAGTCGGACCGGGGGATGATATTTATGCTGTCAACAAAATAGTGAAATTATGTTTTGTGAACATCATAAATCATACGTAAGGACAATAACAACACACACACATATGAAAGGCATAAGTGTTCATCGTTCCTCTACCTATTTAATGCACTGGTCTGCCATTACTCCCTAAATAATAATGCCAATAACTATTCCGCTTCTTCTTAATTCGCTTCCTATGCTCCGATGAGTGAGCAGCATCCTCAAATAGTTGTCAAAAAACCCATCAACGAGTCCTTGTCGCCAAGACATATAATTAGTATTCGTCTGCTGGCCAAAATGGGCGGGTGCTTCTCATTAGGATCAAGAGTTCCTTAGTCATCGTTTACCATTTAGTACGCCATTTTCTCTCGCTTTTTTCCATCGATGTCTTCTTCCGAATTCCGGCTGGCGTGCTGTCGCACACACGCTACATCAACGATTGCTAAGGCAAACAAGACATCGATGGTATTCGGAGCTGTCTCGCAATTCTTGGTGTCGTCCGGGTTGTGTCGCCGAACACTGACGAGAACTAAGTGAAATTCTGTTAACGCAATGTCTGCACATTGGGTGTGAAACAGGCGTGAAAGTAGGTAAGAGATGGGAGAATGACAACACCCGGGAAATGAGCCGACGCAGGCAGGGCAAGGGTTCGTTCAATTATTCATTTGTTATTCTGACAGAACGGAGAAGCTAATTAACTGTGGCTGAGTTGTTGGTTTCAGTGAAAGTGAGTTTTGCTTTTCACTCCCCCTATGGGATTCTTCTTTTTCGACATTTCTTCAGTTAGACCACCACTAGCTGCTGTCTCGTATTCTTGGCAAATTCTCATTAGCATTCATTCGGCCGAGGTAAGTGTCATTCTGCTTAGGTCCATGTGCTTTGGATTGCTAATTATATTTTTTGTGATTATGCCGGAGCAAACTTTCCCATGTTTTGTCAGTATCATTTGAATTTATTGTGACAAAAAGTTATTAAACAATAATCGTAAAAAATAGCCGTATTAATTATTGATGCTCAGTTTGAAAACAGATATTAAAAAATGTAATGCTCACTAAATATATAAAAAAAAAATTCAGTATAGCAACGAAGATTTGTTTGCTTTCAACATTTGCATTTACTTGCATCAAATGGCATATTATATAGCTATGCAGCAACTTGATTTCTTGATTATTTAGTATGTTTTGATCGTTAGCCGTGAATATAATGGCCAAAACCAACGAACAAAGTGCATCATTAAACATTAAAAATACTGATATTGTCTATTGTTGAATACTCTTTTTGCGTCTATTTATTAATATTTATTGATTATCATAATTTTACTCAACCAGGAAAACATCAATTGACAGAGCACGAAAACAATAGAATTCAAAAGTTCTACAACTAAATCTTCCGTTTGATCATCTGTTAATCTAACTATGTTCTGCAAGTTACCCTCTTTGCAACGCGTGTTATCCTTAGCTTCAAGCCTTTTCCACGATCAATACGATATGTCCTTTCCCCGTTTTTGTGTGTTTTTTGTGTAAACGACAAGACGCGTGAAAACCCATCGCTTTAACGAACAGTGGAGCGTCTGCAGCACAGAACATACCACCGCTAGCTGACTGGCTGGCCGTGCTCTTCCGTGGTATGGAATCGGATTGCATCGAGCGCAAGAATGTTTGCTTTGTTGTCCCTTCCATTCCCTGCCCTTCCCATTCTCCATTCACTATAAGCACATCGTCTGTCCGTACGATTCGTTGCGACTCTTGAAAGTCTGGTGACACAGCCACAGTGCTCTAGTGCTAAAATAGCTCCAACGGGGAAGCTGCCGGAGTACAGAGAATGTCGGCAAACGGGGAAAAAGAGGAAACTTTCCAACGGCATCGGCAGAAAGTTTCACGAGCTGTAAAAGTGTGAGTTGCTGCAGGTGCTAGTAAAAAAAGTTGATGGAAAATCAAATATAAATACACTTCGCTGCTGAAGCCCCGTGAGAGGGAGGCAGCCGATGGACAAAATAAACCAACACCTAAGGGCGCGAGGCGTAGTAGCACTTACGGGCGAAACTTTTTCCCTCTTCAAAGCCTGCGCCTGAAGAGGACGATGGCAGGTAGAGGTACGGTAAGGGGTAGGGGGGCTCGAGACTCAAAATACACATAATCAAAACGTGTCGTGACCGGCCAGTGCCATCCCGCAACCGAGGGAGCAACGGGAGCTGCCAGCGAGGGGCGA
>NC_064874.1:65388556-65416056 GCF_943734745.1 Anopheles darlingi
ACCACCAGCCATTGTCGATGGCAGACACATTCTTTGCCAGGACAGGATTTGTAGATTCTTTTCCAACATGCCCGCTTTCAATGCACAACTTTTCTCTCTCTCTCTGCATGCGCATAGTCTGCATGGTTTTCTTTTTGTCAACCATCTCGTCTCGTGGCTTCTGTACTCCGGAGTACCATCACGAAGAGCTCGGCCGTACTTGAACGGATGAAGTTGGTAGATGGTAGGACAATTTTCCACACAAAACACCGACCAGCCCAGGCAATTATACCGAATTTGTGTTATTATTTCTGATTTCTCCTTCTTTCTGTCGTTACGATGCTTTTAAGTGCTGGGGTGGGGTTTAAGACCACAATCGTTATGGTGTGGTTTGGTGACCAACATCAACTTCCCATCGTCAGGTCGATGAAAAATCGCCAAACACTCTTACAGGCTTACAGGCTGCGCTTGTCTGGCCATTATTCCCTTTTGGTACACATTCAACAAGTAGTTATCCAGTCATCTGCTGACCATATTCGAGAAAGGGAAAGACGATAAAGACGGTACGGATCGGAAGTTCCGATGTCTGCTGTCGGAGGTAATACGCAAACGAAATAGAATTGTACAACATGGAACGCTCAGGCGGAGTGAATGTTGTAGACAGAAATGGGTTTCTAATCCGATTTTCATCTTCAACCGTCCCGTCAGTTCTTAGCGAGTTCACAAAAGTAATCTCTTGATTCGACTGGTGCTGGTTTTTCTAGGAAGGAGCCGCACTGTACCGCCTGAGGACAATCCGGTTTAACATAAACTCATCATGGGTGTCAGTTATGAAAAAATGGTTCATCTTCGATATCGCCTGTCCCCATTTCTGAATATCCACGGTCCCACTAAACGCTTTCACACGGACGAGTCGAACCGACGTGTCGCTTCAATCAACCACTGAGCAAAACAATGGCAACAGGTGGTGCCGATGTAATTGAATCCATTTCCTGTTACATGCCACATTGGCCCCAATCGTTCTCGCGTTCACGTTCTAACGATTGCGACGAAACAGAATGTAGCAGAATCGAGGCGAATTGAATCGCGAAAACGCCAGGAGGACAGGACTCGGTAGGTAGTGCCATCGAACGTGCCATCGACCGTGAATGTCTAGCGGCAACCGCAAAACGACCGAACGACGCCCTCCCCCGGCCACATGACAAATGGCATCGATTATGGGCCTTTGGCTGGTTTCATGTTTTTATTTTTCACCGGAAAATCTCTCTCGCCCATTCCTGGTCGGCGGCGCCCATCGAAGACCGCAATCGCGTGTTACTACACGGCGCGCGGGGATGTTGTTTTGGGCCGGGTGCGTTTTCTTCCTTTTTTGGATTATTCCCATAACATTGACCCTCAACCAAGCGGCTAGGCTGGTGTTTGGCATGGCGCCATATGCATGTAATCGTGGCGTCGTGGAACGGCGGCGGTGGCGGTGGCGGTGGCGAGGAGTAGCGAACGATGCCAATATTCCAAATGTCCTCCAGCTGGGCGAATAGGCGATGCATTACCACTCCTTGCTTCCGCCGGTACCATCGTGTCCGGAGCGTTCAATGACCCCTGAGCTGGACTGGTGATCCGGTAGCTCCAGGACAACGGTGTACTTCCGTTCGAGAGGCCGTCCATTTGCATCACTTTGCCGATCTTGACGCAACATCGTTCTCATTCTTTGCGCAGCATGATTAATGGTGAAACACAATTTAATCCGAAAAGAGCGATTCGGTGCTCCGGTGGTATGTTTCGGTTAAACGAAATCGGTGTTACTGTCGTCCACCTATCAATGGTGTATCGGTTGGTTAGACAGAGCTTTCGACACACTCAAAACACCATTTTTATCGTCACTGTTTCTCGAAATTTAACTTCATTTTTCTGCTTTTTTATCGCATTGCACTGTAGTTTGGTTTTGCAAGAATAACCTTCTGAACTTTGTTTTCAACACACTGAGTAATACTTCATCCCCTGAAATAGGTAAACATCCCGCGACATCCGTGAAAACACGCCACGTGAAGACATCGCAACATGGCCAGCAGCACCGCCACGTGCCACTGCTGTGGTTAAGTTGAAATATTCGATGTGCACAATCTCTCGTCACCTCGAACCTGGTTTGTAAATAAGTGAAAGAGAGAATAAAAAAAACACCCACTAGAGCCACGCGATGAAGGTGCGAATGGCAGGAGGAAGTCTAGAAAATTAACTTTCACCATTTGCTTTTCGGCTGTTGGCCCTAGAGGGTGTTTGTTGCCGCAAGGTAGCTGGAAACTTTATCGCGCCGTGGCATTTAATCGATTATTTTTCCATTTTTCACGCCCGGACACATCGAGTACGGGCGCCGGGAATGGACGTAATGGGAAGCGAAAAATGGGGATCTCGAGGATAGAAATCAATCTCGAAGCCAGCCAACCAGCCCGCCCAGTAATACGCCATTTTTAGCTTACTCCGTTAACATTCATTTGCATTAATTATTCACTTAATCAGTGTTTCTGTCGAGGATCTTTTTTTCTTTCTATTTTTTACCTTTTCCTTTACAATTTACAATCCATTTTGCTTTGACATTTAGCGAGACCAAACACCATTCGAACTCCGTTCGACTATTGGTGGTACCATTTGATGTGTTTTTCTGAACTCTCGACGCGTGTATACATGGGTTTGGCTGGTGCAGGATGTTTGCCTCAAGCACAACAGATCCACTCGCCCCCGTTTCCACCTTCCCTGTGTGCCTGCAAGGAGCATCAGCCTGGTTTGCCTTCGGAGAAAAGAATTTAATTAAACCATTGCGTAACCGCGCAAGCTTCTGTTTGGTTTCTGGTTAGGGATTTGAAAAAAGGGGTAAAGTTCTCCACAAAGTAAATTGTTCTCGCAAAAAAACTCGACTCTTTCAACGGCAGCAACCGTCTCATCGGGATGTAATTTTTTTTTTAATTCTTGACGAAATTAGTTTATGCTTGTTTTATCATTTAACGATAGGGCGTTCCTTCCTTTGCTGCATTCGACGCCTCGAAGCAGTTCGAGTATATGGCATAAATAGAAGAAAATTGCGTTTTTTCCTAAAGTTAATTTTGCATAAAGTAAGGGCTTTTCATAAACAATTAGTTTACACTAAACGTATTTCGAACCGGCACATCACGCTAGACAACACATGTAGCAGCTGCTACTGGTGCTACTTGAGCCGACGTGAAAAAATGAAACAAAACTACGACACCCGGGGCCTCCAGTCTGCCACGTAGCGGAGCGCCGTCAGATGATGAAATTGCCGCCTTATAACGTGGCAAAACAATTTGCATACATTGAAGCTAAGGCGTTAATGGTGAAGCATGTTCAACGAGGGCACAAAAAAGACGGAACCAGCCAGACCAACAGGGCAAGGCTGACACAGTAAATTGAGTGACATCGACGGGCGGGCGTCGAGACGCAATTCTCGGCGTCACCCTCGCCGTCGATTCTCGCCGGTGACTTCTTCCATCGATTATTCAGACCGGACCGAATCGAATCTGGTCGATCCACCGTCGTCGGCCTACCCCCTGTCACTCCAACTGGAGCGCTTGCCTACGATTTAACCTGATGAACGAAAATAAATCGCAGCAGGCCGTCCAAGTGTCGCCACCATGGCAGCAGCAGCAGCAGCATCCGCATCATGACTAAACTTCATTTCATTTACTTCGGTTCCTTGCTTTTCCTTCGGAACTATTTTCCTTGCTTCCTTATACGAGGACAGACGACGAATACATGCGTTAGATCGGCACGCATACTAACATGGGCACGCGTTTCCACTAGCCTCTCGCCCTGTCCTAATGGATAGTGGGGGACTTGGACTTGGTTTTCCACCACCTCGCCCTAGCTTCGAGTCCCATCGAGTTAGTGTCGAAGTAACATGTATAAACAGCAGATTAGTGTTGACTTTATCAATTTTCCACCAAACCGACACAGCAGCCTCCGGTCCGGTTTGCTACCACGCCACGCCATTCCACGGTGACGATATTATGGGGGGACGCGTTAGTCACCGGCGCTACATTTGAGGCAACACCGTAGCTAAGAGGAACGGTGGGAGCAACGTGCGGAACCGAGCAGGACGCAAGAACTGAGAATGGGAGAAACATCACCAGACCGGATGCGTGAATTACGTTTCATTAAGACGTTCCGCTTCATTCCCCACCGTCACGTGGATGGCAGCAGCAGCAGCAGCAGCAACAGATTCTGTTGCCACGTCGCGACGCCATGTTGGTAACGGTGATCAAAATATTGACGACGGCTGGTGGGTGGCACTGATTATGGTGATAATTTTCCCGCAACGACACGCGATGACGTCGATCGGTATGACGACGCGGTGGGCCACCATTTGTGGGATCTGAAGGGTACTATAGCGGGACATGACGATTGCCCCGCCATTCCACGAGGAATGTGTTCTTACTTGTACGAGCAAACGCTCGGAAAAAGTTGAATTTTTCCGAATGTTTTTCTGGAGAATTCTTCTGGAGCCCAGAAACAGCGGAACAAACGCGACCACCTTGTTTGCACTGCCATCACACTACCGGTATCCGGTGAGCGGCGTTCTCCCTCGGTAAAACTCCTATCCATCCCAGCATTGATCCCAGTATTAAGAGATTAACACCTCCGCTCCGCCCGGACTTCCGGGCCGACCGTCGGGCAGCAACGTTTCGGTCATCGCTTTCGGAAGCAATATCGAATTAAGTTGATTTTTATTTAATCGTCCTCGGCCGTCATTTAGCGGGTCACTAGCCGCCATCATGCGCTTAGGCACGACGGGAAACGACGGGCAGGAAGCTGCCGCTGAAGGCGTTCATTATGAGTTCGCCTCCGAACGGAGGGAGCGGCGAGCGGATCGTGTTCCGATTTCCGTTGAGGTCACAGTGACAAACTTTGCACCAGGGTCACGGCTTCTGGCCTCAATCTTACTTGCCGTTCCGTTCGTGGTGACGGAATGGTTGAAGATGCGATGGTTGCGAGGCGATGCGAGGGGGAAACTTTTTCTTTCTGGCCAACTTTTTTGCCATCCAAGGGAGGGAGACTAAATGAAGGAGAAAACGGCAACGGTAGCAGCAGCTCTTAACCTGGATGTCTGTCCTACTCTACCACGCCTGGCCGTACTTGGCCGTCGTTTACTTTAGCGTCCGGTTGTGATGGGTGACCGAACCTAACTCAGAGCGCGAAAGCGAAAGCGTGATAAGGAGTGGGGGAAATCTGCAGAAATGTGGTGGCATTTCTGGGACCTGGGATGGGTTCCTCGGATGCGCTGGTGTTGGTTACTGGCTCCCCAGTGCTAGTGCTAAGTGAATGTTCTGTGATTGAAGCTTTAATCGCTAGAGTTAATTAAATGGGCAAACAGTTTTTTGACATCTTGCTTCCCGAAACCGACCGAAAGTTCTTGGAGGGCACGCGAGCGCGAGAGAAATGTCATTTTGAGATAAGGTTTGCCTAGTAACCGTGGAACGGAATAGGGGAGATGATGAAAGGAATTTTTTATTCTTGAAATTTTACAGCATAGTATTCCCGAAAATAACAATATTATCGATATTTTGTGCATGCTATCATCACTTTACGCAACATTCGGTTAATGATAGATTAGTAACAAAAATAATAAATGTTGAAATTTTAAAACACGTAGAACGCTTGGAATAAATGTTTGATTTTAACAAATTAGAAGCAATTCATGTATTAATTGCACATGTGATAAAATTGTAATATTCCAGAAAATCCTAGAAATCATAAAACAATTCCATTTTGCATTTGATGTGTTATGCATTCTAATGGAGGCGCCTAGTAGCTCAAGTTTCGAAATGTTCGAAATTCGTCATTTACTTCCATTTTTTCTATACTATTTTAAATTAAATGCAAAGGTTAAAATAGTTTAAATGAATAAGGTGTCTAGTAGTATAAGGAAGGGATCCTAATGCAATAAACTGTTTCTCGATTTTTCAAAATCATTCTGTGACTCCATAAACATTATTTTAGAATATTCATAAACATAAACAATCAATGTTTGCTGAATTTATCGTGGCTTCTAAGTATTGATTACAATAAATACTATTTATACATTTCTATCATCATGACCAAGTTAGCTCACTTTCAATAAAATAAACAAATAAATAGCAGTCCGTCACAAACTGTAAATTAATGATTCAATTAAATTGTCTAGGATTGCCTGTAGTACATTCACTTGTGTATAACTGTTTGACGATATTTCGGATTTTTTTTTAGTTAAAAAATAAGCAGATAACGCAAAAATGAAATTTTTTTTTGTTTTTGATTAACATGATTCGCTTTGGAATAGTTCATGTTAGACATTATATCGAACCATTGGCTCACCATGAAGGATATGGAAAGGTTAAACTGATGTAATCGTAAAAAGGAATCATTGTTTTGAATGATTCTGACTTTTTCCACTGACCCAGCTTCGAGAATTTAAAGTACAGAAATATTTTTTATCTAGATTACAATGTGGTCAAGGTTTTGTTTAAATGCAATAAAATAATAATAAGCACCCTAATAAGTGAACCATCAACGAACACTTCGAGAAATAAAAAAGGGAAACAACCCAAAACGCAATCCAGCTACTCTCGGAAGCAGCGTTCTTTATGTTTGAGGCAACAATTACAATGGCCCTGTTGAACTCCCGCACCATTTTTGTAATTAGCATCCATAGCAATACAGCACCGGCCCGTCCCCCAGAGGTGTCAAGGAGCAAGCACTCTTCGGCCACACCAAACGCTACCATCGCTCGTGCCGTGGTGTGACTACGGATTTCAGCAACGAATCCACCACTGCCTGGCCTTTTTTCGGGCAAGGAAAACGTTCTTTCGGTTGTTATTAAGTATCCCAGTCCAAAGAGCGGTCTTCTTGACCGCGCTGTGCGGTGCGATGGTGGTCCACGATGGGCCACTAGCGACCTACCTGGAACGTTTTGTGTTTCCCTTTGTGTGTGTGTGTTTCCGTGCGAATGGTAACACTTCATTTTTGGCTCCCTCGTTTTAGTGAGATTCCAGCGAATTTGTCGACCCTTATATTCTGCCTTGCCAGCGTTTGGGGGTTGTGTTGGGAGAGTGAATAAAACTTTTACTTTATTTAAATGCTCCCACTCATTTCCGTGCGTCGGTCCCCGGTTTTATGTTCTCCGTTCGCCGGACAGTGGAGGCGACAGCCAGGTTTTTGCAAATACGAAACTGCGAACGTTGCAAACAGGACGTTGTCTGGACGCTACAAAGAGGACAAACACACAGACACATACACACACACACTTATCCTAAAAGGAGCAAGCAACGGGCAGCTCAGACAACGATCGTTAATGGTGACTGCGATTCACAGCTTCATGGTAGCAACATCCCAGGCAGGGAGCGAAACCCGGAAACACAAAGTCACCAATAAGTTCCACTACTCTGCCCTGAAGCCACAAGGTACAGAAGTCGGTCCGGTTAGGCCAGTTTTAAAGCATGTCCAGCGCACTTTGACCTAAGCGAACCAGCTCGGTTTCAGGCAGCTCCGGGACATTTCCTCATTTCAGGCCACAGAGCAAACTGGAACCGGGCAGACGCTGCTAGAGACTGATGGAGACAAATTAAAATATTTACCAAATAGCTTGGGGAATTGGCACCGAAACTTTCGATCGATTAGAGTCTCGGCCAACCATGATCATGTCCAGGGAGACAGCGACCGGGATAGCGATTTGCCTCCGGTCGAGGTATAGTCAATATTTACGCTTCCATCTCTCACCCACCACCCACCGCCGAGAGGGGGGCTATCGGCCGGAAGCAGCATCGCACACAGTTCCGTCACCAATTTCTGGCTTCACTACTTCAACCGTAGTTCTGCCTGATGTCAGGCAGTTCGTAGAATCCGAGTGTCTGGGTCTGAGAAAAATTAAACACACAGGCAAGGTAGCAACAGCATTGACCGGGGGATGAAGGGGGACGGAGGCATCATTGGCCTTTTCGGAAATTGATCCCTCCCACGAGTGTCCTTGGGATTTGTATTTATTGGCAAACTGGAACACTAGTGATGGTGAAGGACTTGTATTGGCCGGAGGCTATTCTTGGGTTGGTCGAATTCCTAGTGGAACGAGACAACCACCCCTTCCTTGCACGCCCCGCTGGAGGGTGTTGAATGTTTTAAGATTTACAACTCTAATTACATCGACGAGCTACGCAACTAGCGGATGTGCATCTAGCACGACGGGGCTGCTGCTTCTGGGACTCCCGGACCCTTTGCCGGCCGTCCACACTTTCGTCATCGTCGACGACGATCGACCTTAATTACTTGCGACAGGCTTCCGGGTACCGGGTGCTCGGAGAAGGCTACAGAATTGTCGCCGGCTTCTGCAGCTTTATTGCTAATCTCAAATGTAATCAAAAGTTTACAATGCAGTGCGCAACCGATGAGCAGCAGCACCACCACCACATACGACGCACGCTACACACGACTACATTCTGGCAACCGTGCCGTTTCCCGGGGAGCACAACCCTGGGATGTGCTTGGTATGGGTATGCTTGGTTGCCATAAAAGTTGGAGTCAAAATTTACAGCCAGAGAACTTGTTGGGATTCCAACCTTGGCGCCTGAACCGAGCTGTGGTTACGTAGCTGTGATTTGGTCACGTTTCGCAGCTTTATATCCGCTTCCCGGGGTGCTGAAGAATCTTACATTTTATTCTGGGCGAAGGTTTGAAGAAGTTTGGTATTCTAGATCATTAAGAACTCCGAAAGTATATTCATCTTCTATCTACAGCAATTTTTTTGATGGCCTAACAGTATAAATTCCTTTATTTCGTAATAAAAATCGATGTTTCTTTCATTTTAAATGGAGGATACCCTATTCTAATCTTATTCTTATTCAATCGTTTCTAAAGTGCTGCAGTTTCTCAAATAACAAACCAAGAAACCCTGCCACGTGATAAAGCATTTTGAATCAAATTGAAAACTGGCTTCCAATGAAGTACTAAACAAAAACACGAAACACAAGCGAAAATTGAAAGCGTCACAAACAAAAGATTATTCATCAAAACTCGTCACTCGATCGGAGCGATTGTTTAGAATGTTTACCATTCCTGCACGCATCCGATTTCGTGCCGAACTTTGCATTCTTTTTCCAATCATCTGAACCGTATCTTCCGGTTCCGGATTGACGCGTTGCGCTATGCATCTGGACGACGGAACCGTTCTTGTTCTGTCGGTTCACAAACTCGCTGCCTCAACTCAAGGCACTCCAAAAACTCCAACCAAGAAAAGAAAAACTTTTCAACTTCCCGCTTCTTCACCCCATGTCACAACCATTTTGTAGGGAGCGTCGGTTGGTGTTTTTGACTCACCATAAAATCACTTTCACCGAGTCCGCGTGGGCTTTCGTTGACAAGAAATTTCACTTTCCTGCCCGAAAATCCACCGTTCCAGACAGGAGTGCGATCCAAACGATTGAGTTTATCATTTTCCTCGCATTCCACAAACCCTCGCCTGACCGTGTCACCTAAAATCTACTAGAAGCTAGGCCAGAAAACGAAATAAGGTTCCACGGTGAGCAGAACAACCGTAAGCGAAGCAACAGGAGAGAAAAAATCCACGCAATATGCAAGGAAGAATTCTACAATTTTGTGATTCCTTGCAGTGGATCGATGCGGCCTATGGCTTCCAGACCCGCGGCGCTGTCGTCGGTTGATGACGAAAATCATTGGCCATAGAAGGTGCGAGAGGTACCCGTGTACACGGAATGTGGCTCATATGTGCGCCGCTCCCTGATAACAAATCATTTTGCATTTCCTCAGCAAATCGGTTTGCCAACACAGAACGATGCAGCGGGCGGGCGGGGAATGAAAAATTTTTATGAGATTTTTCCCAACATAACGTTCCAACGGAAAAGGCTTCGGACGCGCGCGATGGGTGGCGCACAGCGTCGCGAGAAAGCTCGTACGCTCTAGGAGAAGGAACAGATTCGGTATTGGAAGAGGCCATAAAATCCCAATGACAACATGTGAAACGTGCCGCCATACCACGTCGTGCCACGTGATTGCGGAATGACGTGTTTCAGCTTCAAATCAGCTTTAAGGATCGCCAGACTGTGACTTCAATATTTAACCGCAATTGTCTCCACCGATGTGCCTCCCTCAAGTCACTCCTTTCGCAACATTCAAAATTGTTCTTCCTCGAAACTAGTGGGTAGCTTAAAGCGATTGACCTTGGTTTCCGGTGGGATAGAAAACGGGACAAAACTAGCAGCATAATAAGCATAACACAACAACAACAACGCCCCAGGAGTGTTTGAAGCACACCGACACTCCGACGTGTGTCTCACTTGGCGTTTGGCGTTCCAATTTGGTAGACCGTCTATGGCACTACCACTAGACAGAAGGCTCATCTGCAGTGACAGCAAACAGGACAACCGAAGCTTAAGGAAGCACATCTTGCGCCACTTTTATCAAGTCCGCTCGCTCCGTCCAGAGCAGATTTGCTGGCGGAAAAATGAGAGCAAAGTGTGAAAAATTCATTCAAATTAATTCATTTTATGCGGTATGCAAGCGCCCTGGCGATGATGCCGTCATTTCAGTTTGTTTCGCTCCCATTGCTGCTGCTTATAGATGGCTCCATTCTGCCCAGGGGATGGATCGAGAGCCTGTCTCAGTTGCTTGGTCTGACTTCCCCGATGTTGTTTTGTTCGCAGCGACTCTTACTGTTAAGAAGGTGCCCAGACCAGGCCAGGTCAGGTCAAGCCAAACCATACCTACCAACACGATGAGCACGTAAGGAAAGCCCCCGGAGAATGCACAACAAAACAATAGGGGAACAATATAGAAACGAAACAAAAAATAAACCTCCATTCGATATCATGAGCGACGGATTTCGTCACGAGCGAACCGAACATCTTTCCACCGGTGGACACCAATAAGCCCAGGCTGCACGACACAAGCTGCCATCGGCATAATGATCGGCAACGATGCTCGATCCCGACCGGCCAATATGAGACCAATCAGCACTCGGGAACGCGCTAAATTGGTCTGGTGAACAACAGGAAACGCGGCTTACAATCTGCTCAGCCTGTTCGCCGATTGTGCCGAGGATGGTTGGATAGAATTTTAGAAAACAATCTAAAGACTGCATGACGATGAATATGCAATGGCAACCTGCTGTTCTTTCTCCTAGGGCCAATGGACTGCATAAAGAGAGCAATTGCGATTAACATAATGTTTATTTCTCCCACACGCCGTACACTAACAAGGCATGACAGCATCCGGAAGCGGCAAAGTTAAAGACCAAAAACCCGTCAGCAAATAATGCTTCAGATAAAAGACTTCATTTAGCTGAGATTCCAAGCATTTCCAAGTTAACCGAGCATTATACGAGTTAAGGACCAGTGTGGTACGGTGGCAGAAAAGGGTCAAACATGGGAATCGCCCGGAATGCTAGAAAAGGGAAGGATTAAGCAGGGCGCTTCTGGTTCGCACTAATCAGAGTAAAGTATCGCGCCGCGTGCATTATCTTACTTAACGCCACCATCCGGGTCATCACCTTCCTCTGGTGGATTGCAAGCGGCCAGTAATGCACAGCCCAACCCCTCAGCTGCATTACAGAAGTGCCAGGCTGCTCTCCAGGCAAAGTTTGGAGAGAAATTATTCATCACGCCACCAGCGCATCGCTTCCTGCTCCCTGGCCCACGGTAGGTGGTTCTGTGCTAATAATGGCGCTGAAACCGAAGCCCACCGAGAGTTCGTGGCTTCGATCCATCGTTCTTCCGAAGTGGCACTTTGGTGTAGGGCCCTTTGTGCCTGTGCGACCTTTCGGCCTCGTTTGTGTGTGGCCATGATTTATGCGCGACGAGTAACCGTATCCTGTTGCTGTTGGCCGTTAGGCGGGTTGTGTAAGGTTAGCATTAGCATGCTCGCTTGACCATCGTGGTCATCCTACGCACCATAGAACCATCTACCAGCAGTGCTTCCGTAGCAGAAACGCGGTTCCGGAGGATTCCCACGGTAGCACAAAAATATAGCTACAAATTCCGGCACACGCCAGTGGTCCTGGTGGTGGCCATCCCTTGGTTCGTTATTGTGACCGCAGCACGAGAAGACCGTGGCGTAGCGAGGCATGGATTGTAATGTAAACTAGACACTGGTTGGCATCATGTTACTCGAAACAGTGCGCAGCGAATTCTTTTGTTATCTTTTAGATTAATTCTACCAACAGCACCTTAACACTGATTAGATGCTGGGAATTTTTCATTAATTTTAAAACAATGAAAGAAATATTTTTATTTTTCCGTTGTTGTTTCTTCTGTAAAATGCAACGATGGTCAATTTGAATTCATACTCAACCAAGGGGAAGAAATTTTATAAAAAATATAAAACGCAATAATATATAAACTTTTACACCTAATACATATTCTTGTGAAATGAGACATAAAAAGGTACAATTCGGTTTGTATTCCTGTGTGCATTCGCAACTCGCTAGTTCGCTACCCGGTGGTGCAGCGATCGATGCAACGAGGAGTCTCTGCATAGGGAATGTATGTCAAGGTTTTGGGTCCGAGTGAAATGGGAATGATTCTGCGTACCCTAAAAGTATGAACGAAATATGCTTGCACCTGGGACCGCGACTAACCAGAGTTTGCTTTCGTTTTCCGTTGGCCAGCAGCGATTGGTGCCAGGCATACGATGGTGCTCGCGATTACCTGGCAGCTGCAATGCAACGGGGTAAACGTACTTTCCCACAAATCTGCGGTTAAACGTTCGTGGCATTTGCATTTGCATTACGGTGTCTAATTCACAACAGGCCATCCAAATTACCCGGGAGAATCGTCTCAACGAACCATACACAAAAACATTTCAAATATTTCGAAAATCATTCTATTTTAAGGGCGGCCTTTTTTCTATTTTCATGTGCAATTCAGAAGGCCGAAAAACATGGATTTTCATGATACCAGCCCTTCCCGAAACCCACATTGGTTCTTGAATCGGGAAATCGTTTGATTATTTCTTTCTTTTATATCTCTTGTGCCATTTGAGAAGATGGTGAAGCAACATTTGCACGCACGAAATCGCTGAACGGGGAATCCGACGGACCGCTAGGATGGCATAAAATTGATTTCTAGCCGTGAAATTTCAACACATCAATCCCGATTGTTCGGGATCCTTTCTCAACAACCTCCGAGCTCAATTTACCGCGCTCCTGCTCCTGCTGGCCCAAATGCCCAAAGCAGGAGGTCCCAAATGTTAAGAGCGTAATCAAATCAAACAAATTGCGATTGCGAGATTGGAAGGAGTACTTTATCAATCGAAATGCCGTTTATCGATGGGTTCAAGAATGTGTTTTTCCACTACCAAATCGCGTGTCCCATTTACCTGGAGAGAACAGAACGAAGATGATGGGTGGATTCCGTTTAAGTGGCACATCTTCGGAAGAAGTAATAGACCATTTCAAAGATAGGTTTTTTGGACTCCCCGTGCGTGTCAGGTATCTTTTACTAAGCATTAAACCTGCATACTGCTGTAGTTCCAATACGTGTTAGGCTTAATAAAATCGCATTAACAATGCTGGTAAGTAGAAACCGACTCATACCTTGGTAAAAAATCTTTCTTTAGTCGAAGGATAATGCTCAAACTGATGCGATCTTAAGACCTTTTGTAAAATTAGAATCATCTCTCTAGTAGCTGCGGCAATCCTTATAAACTTTGTCGCAGAATAAGTGTCTGGATGTTATGGTGAATATTTAAAAAAAAAAACTTCTCTTAGATAGCGCGAAAGTGGCACGAAGCAAAAATGAAGCGACAAGTTGACCGCAATGCCCACAAGAAGCATCGACTCGTACTTCGTGCGTTATCTTCGAAGCCCTGTTTGTGTCCTAGGATTAATTATCCCTAATAACGGCGACTGGTCCGCTTGACGGATGGTCGTACTTACTGGCAAAACCGCAGCAGAAGTTTAGCTGGAAAAAATATAATTACTCGATTAATTTTAACCACTTCGGTCACGGATAGAATGTGAAGGAAATATTTTCTCTAGCATCCAACGAAAGTTCGACTAATTAACGTAGAGTCAAAGTGTGCGAAATACTTATACAGTTTTTTGACTGATATTCTATCTTTCTGGTGTCGTGCTTTAAAGCATTTCGAAGGATATATCATTTTTTACAACCTTTACAACAGTGTTATTTAAAACTTTGAAATTTCTCGTGGCCGAAGTGAAGGTCCGCAAAAGGAGGACTTTTATAAAGTCGTGAGGATAAGGGTCATATGTATGGAAAATATGCGTCGACATCGTTTATTCTCTTTCCAACTATGCTCACACTATGTTTCGCGCTAGTAGCGTGCTTCTGTGCAATTTTTTTACGACCCATCATCATTCGATAAGTGCGCTTTATGCTTCTCTGTCTTTACGATGGGAGGTAGTATTTTTTCATCCTCTTCTCCATTCACAACTCACTCGAGAACTTCTGGGAACCCGATCCCGAGGAAGTGTTCATGTTTCTCCGCTTCACGCTTATTTTATAGCCGTTTTTGCTTCCCATCGCATGGGCCAATGATAATAACGCCGTTTACAAGGCGGTGACTGGTTATGACACTCACTTAACCTAGAACAGCGCCATCGCAAGCGAAAAAAATGGATCGGAAGGTGCTATGGCATGCTTCTGTTTTTTTAGCATAGATTTGAACATATTATTGGAAGAAGAAAAAATATGTTTAATTTTTTTAGGAACAACGAGTTTTTTCAAATATTTGTTTACAAAAACGACCCTTTGGAAACGACGCACTTTGCTTAGCTGCGCTGTCATCCGTTTGACAACCGTTTGACAGCGGGGTAACGGTCGTCGGCCATTCGAAAAATCGCAGTCGGCTTGGGTTTTTGTGTTTGTTAACGGTGAAAAGTGGAATTTTAAGAAATTGCTGTTGGAGTGGATTAATGTGTTGAAAATGTCGACCGAGCTATCGCTGGTGGCTCAATTCGACGAACTGCGCCGTTCGAGCGACGTTTTGCGCGATGGAGCGGCCGAGGTGGAGTTTCTGCGGTTCGTGCAACTCCAAGATCAGTGCCGGATGCAGTGGCTAAAATCGATCGACGAGGCACAGCGTCTGCAGCGAGAAGTGGACAACGCGTTGCGCAGCATCACCAACCTGGAATCGAAACTCTGCCACGCCCGTAAGCTGCTGGAGACGGAAACGAAGGCACGCCGACTCGCGGAGAAGGAACGCGACACGATGGAACACAAGATGATGGCCGTGTGCGATATCGTGAGGAACGAGCACACGCTGCGCGATGAAACGCGCGTCCGGCTGGCCGAGTTCGCTACGGAATCGAGACGTAGATCGCGCCACGCTTACGGTGGTCATCACGAAGGGGAAATGACTGGCGGGGGCGGTGGCGGTGCAGTGGACAACGATATCAACTCGACCGGATCGTTCCTGGTCGATCTTTCGCTAACCCAGTCGGAAGACGACTTCCTGGAACCGTTGAAGATGCAGGCGAAGCGAAAGTCTTGGAAGAAACACCGTCCGTCGTTCCCGAATAACAACAACAACAACGTTAGTTTCACGCGTCCTCCGGTTCCGGAGGCCAAACACATGGAAACAACAACCACGATGAGAAAGGAGGATTACACGCATTCCGGCGAAGGACAGATCATTGCGCATGCCAAGGTTACGGTCCCGACCGGCACAGACGGAGGGCCTATTATGGCAGAATCGACGTTCCGAACGACGGCACCACAACTTTTGCCCCCGCTGCAGCCCGTAAGCTGCGCTTCGTCAAACTCTACGGCCGCCACAATTGTCAATGCTGCACCGAACGTCGAACCAAAGGAAACACCGAAGAAAACGGTCATCCAGCGCAATCACGAACTGACCGGCCGCACGTTTATCGCACCGGAGACATGCAATCATTGCCAGCAGCGGATCCGCTTCGGTTCCAGTGGGCTGCGTTGTCGTGAATGTAAGGCGGTGTTCCACAGTCACTGCCGTGAGACCACGTTCGCGTGCGTTCCACTGCAATCGAAGTCTGCTTCACGGCGTGGAACATCCGGAGTGGCAACGGCAGGAGCAGGATCTACACCACTGGCACCTCCAGTCAGTGGCGCACTAGGCGATCTAGAGGATTACTGTCCACAGTCCAGCCCTCGCATCCCGGCGCTCATAGTGCACTGCGTCAGTGAGATTGAAAATCGAGGCCTTACCGAAGTTGGCCTGTACCGTGTGTCGGCCACTGATCGTGAAGTGCGATCATTGAAGGAAAAGTTCCTGCGAGGCAAATCAATACCGACCCTGGGACAGATCGACGTGCACGTACTCTGCGGATGCATTAAGGACTTTTTGCGCACGCTGCGTGAGCCACTGATACCGGCCAGTATGTTGCCTGAGTTTACTCGCATTGTCTCCAGCGAGCCGCAGCAGAGCAATCCTTCGACAGGCCAAACCGGTATGAGCAACCGTACCAGGGAACAGCTGTGTCAGCTCATCGAGCAAATGCCGGCACCGAACCGCGACACACTCGCCTTCCTTATGCTGCACTTCCAGCGCATTGCCCAGTCCGCGTGCGCTAAGATGCCGGTGGAGAATTTGGCCCGGGTGTTCGCACCCACCATCTGCGGCTATTCGCGCCCCGATCTGACTCTACAGGAAACGTTCGCTGAAACATGCACCCAGTTCAACATCGTCAACGGTATGCTGCACATCTCGACCGACTACTGGAGCCGGTTCATTATGCTACAATGGAGTAGCAGCGATGGGGAAAACGTACCACCCCAGATGAACGCGCAACGCACTGGCCAGCAGCCGGTACCGATGTCCAAATCGCGTTCCCAAGAAACTCCGATCCTGCGCCGACCGCGGAAGGACAGAAAGTACTACGCCACCCCACCATACAAAACGTCCAAGGATAATTGACCGTGAACGACGACGCGAAGGACGTTGGACGAATGAGCTGCCAGTGGACATCGCAAAGCAGTGGAATAACATTTGAATTCGTCAGAGAAACTAAGTGAACAGCCTTTACTTAAGGGGATATCCTTTGGCTCTTACTTAATTCTCCTGCTCTCTTACACGTGTGACTCATGCGCGTGTGCATCGGGTATCCGTATTAACATTGTTGTTTACATCATTTCCGTTTCCATTTAGGAAGTAATAATCATATAATAAACGTTTCAACTAACCAAACCTCTTCCGACGTGCGTTGCATTCGTCGATTATTTTGGCGTTAAGGGGTTCTCCTCATCGTATCACTCTTTCAAGGTTGATTAATTTCTTGATTAACTCTTGGTCCCACAGCGTGTGCTAGTTCCGAGCGGGCTCTCTTTCTCGGGGGAAAAAGAGCGCACACCAGTAGCTGATGAATGTACTTTTAATTTGTGTCCAATTGTATCGAGCAACAGAAAATTGATTGAACCAACCTTATCAGACAGCCGTGGCCGTCAACCTACTCCCGAAAGAATTGACAAACTTCCTTACGACCCCAAACGGAAACGGGACGGTCCTCGGGAAAAGCTGCTGCTGGATTGGCTAAATTAGAGAAATATAATCTCAGCGGGATATGATTCAATTTGTTTCCATCAGCGCCGCAGGTCCTCTACTTCTGCGGTCCGAAGTTATTGCTTTGTTTCACCGTCGCGTCACCCATCATCCGGCCAGCAATCGTCCAATCGCCATGCGTTCCTTCGTGGAAACAACAACGAACCGGCGACCGGTGTTAACGGTGGCCTTCGGACAATCGGTCGGTGGTCACATGTATGCGAGCTACCGCTTCTTCAATTCCCTCAACCGTTCAATTTTTAATGAATCACTCTAAATAGAACCGGAGGGCTGTATTCTGGATCCTGTGGTGCTGGCTGCCCTGTGTCTAGCTCCGAGGGTGTTATAATTTAATTACTCGCACGTCCTTAATTAGTGGCAGCCCCTTGACTACTTGCTCTGTTTGGTTTCTACCGAAACTGTTTAGGAACAAATAACTTTTTGTGTGGGAGTGGTTCGTCGTTGGTCGCGAACCATCTCGAACGCATGCACGATAATGGGTGGATGGTGCGGATTCGTATACTAATTCCGGCCTTTTTGGTATCGGACTATCAGATGAACTATCGATGTTGAATAAGTTATCGTTGGGACGGTTCCGAAATGTGCTGGCAATGGAAAACCATCTACTGGCACGCCTATGATCGCTTGTGATTAGCGCTTAATAGGATTCAATTCTAGTTAGGTGTCGTAAGCACTACAAAGCGCTGTTTTATCACACATTGGTCTTCTTAGAAGCATCATCGCATAATTAATGCAAAACTTTGTTTAGAGTTAACCGAATCGGTATCCTACGGAATTCTTTTTTTCATTTTCGGTGCTGTTTAGACTCTTCAAACAAACTTCATCGTACAAGAGTACCGCATTTTATCCTTCACAAGTCGTACCTTCTTCATCAAGTTTTATTAATAAATATGATTTATTTTGTGTCATGTTCTACATTTTTCAGATAGTTCCCTTATTAGCCGTAGTAGATGCGAAACTACTCATCAGAGATAGTGTTATCCATAGTCCTTTGGAAGAAGCCCTTATGCTGCATTATTAACAGAAACATCACATGCTTCATGCTGATGGTTCGGAGAACTGGTTCAAAACAAAATTTGATTGTTTCCTCATAAGTTATTCTAATATTCAACCTTAAGTAGTTATCAATCGTGTTTGCAGCAAGATAATACAAGAGTTTCGCTTCAAATAGCTAATCTGCTTCTTATCCAAGAATGTTTGGCTGCATTTTTATGAGTCACAGAAGAATTTTCACGCCTGGAAAAAATCATCCAAAGGGCGAATTATAACGGGATAAAACTCGCTATCTGCAAAACAGCGTTCCGCTATTCCGGCTGCTGGACAGCAAACTTGGCCATCGTTTACTTTCTTCTTCTTTGCAGATTGCTGCTCTGGGAACGCTAATCAGAATGAAGATTCATTTTCTTGTCATCGTCATCACCATCATCAGCACCACCTTGGCCAGTGGCCGTGTCTGCTGGTCGGTTGTAACTCGTTAATCCAATGGCAATGGAAAGGATGTTTGGGTTTTGCCCGCATCCCTTTGGGAGGCATGCAAAACAGAGGAAAGAAACGGAACGAAGCGATTCGTTCTTCGCTGGTTTGCCCTTTATTTTTTGCTCAAAACCCGGCATGCTTACCGGAAGAAAAACACGTTCTATCATCTCTCTTCTTCTCCCCGGGTGTTGAACTACACTAATGCCGCCGGTTGTGGAACGACCGGCGTCCATCGTCGGATCCCTCGGTGATAATCTGCCCAACGTTAGTGGTTGCCATCCAACCACTTCCTTCCCTTCACTTTAGCGGGATTATTAAAATGGCAAGCGCTAGAACAATGTGCCCGGTACCCGGTGCTGAGCGTTGCGTTGGAGTAGCAGAACGCCGCAGATTGCCTCACACCCTCCTCACGTCCAGCAGTCCATGGACGATGGATGTTGAAATGTTCTCGGTCGGGTCTCGGCCAGCTTGCTGGAAGCCTGTGGCTACCCTCAAGCATATTTCTGCCCTTCCAGTCCGTCCGCCCGGGATCGGCCGTGTCTTCAAATTAATCATGAAATCAAAATAGATTGCGAACTAAATTGGTCCGGAAGTGTTTTATAATCTTTACCCCTTCTATCGGTCTTTCTTTCTTTTTCCTCCCATTTCCCCGTGAATTCTTGATAACACCTGAATATGAATTCCACTGAAATAGCGAGCAGATGGAATGCGCTGAAGAATTGTGGATTCCAGAAACAGAAAGGACACGTTACATTTCTCGTGGTTTACCAGGATTCCCCGAGAATGCCTTTAAACTTTGTTGAATTTACGGCATGTTTCGTTCTCCATTCACAGGACAAGCGCGTGCAGAGGGACGAAGACAATTTCACTAAAGTGAGCTCACCGTTGTGCTCCACCGAATGGCCGCTTGTGGGTCGTAGTTGTTTGCCGGCCGAATCACGCTAAGCGTGACCTTTACTCCACGTGTAGACACTTCCCAATTTCGGTCAAACGATGCGCTCTGACCTGTCCGACGATAAGCACAGCGTTCAGCTGGCGGCGGCTGAAATAGCGGAATCATCCGACACCAGCGGCTTCTACGAGCTTGCCTCGAACGGTTCCACCAACGGTATCATCAATGGCAGTGGCAGCAACGGCGGTGGTGGTCTTAACACTCAGCACCATGCCAACAATCAGCACAACCTGTACCAACACCTTAACCAACAGCAGCAACAGCATCACCACAATCACGATCATCATCTGCATCGTCTTCATCCGCAGCAGGGCACACACCAGCATAACCACCTTCCCCACCAGCACCACCATCATCACCGGCTTCAGGAGGATGATCTGCAGCAGCAGCAGGATGAGTCCACGATTCTGTTGCAAACCGAACCACTTTCCGAGCATACCGATGGTGTGACACTACGGAGTACCTCGCGGCCAAAGCGAGCGACCAGACGAATGAAAATGGTAAGCGAATCCGCTGCATCCTTCTTTTTTTTGATTTCCCAGATCAATCGTCGATGTTGACGTCTTAAATTAATTTTTAATTAACAATGGGCCTGGCTAATCACGCTTTTGAAGGTCCCTGTACTCTGTCCTGCTCTTCAACTTTTTTCTGATCCTTTCGTGCTTGGCTACGAACAGGCTACTTTGCTCAATCGATTAATGTTTGGTTCACGTTCACAGGATCTTTAATCCATTTTCAATTTGTTTCCATCAACCAACCGCCAATCCCCATCGAGTGGGGTCCTCTCTAGTCTACTGGCCGGTGCGATCCAACGGTACGGGAGTTTTATTTCGTGATAAAAATAAGCTCCATAGTCCACAAACTTTTTTACGACTCTAATTACTGAAATCGATATCGAGCACCGGACGTGGAGCGCAAACCCCGATTTTCCCACCCGACCTCGCTTGCGGGTGATTCACTCCCACCTTTCGCTATCGACCACGTACAGCCACAGTTGAGCCGGTGACCAGTTCAGCCTGGGGTTGCACACACCTTCGCAAGCGCATCCTTCGCATTGTGGCGGTATCCGAAACTCGATCAAAATTGAGGCCTCCCCGGATGCTATGCCATCGGCTGGTGCTGCGGCTCGCGCCAGCGACACGCCGTTCTACGTTACGGCATATTAAACGGTTTGTTTGCTCTGTCATAATGATAATCGTGCCTGGAATCCGGTTCCGGTATATTGCATTGCATCCACGTTTTCGGACTCTGAGCGAGCGCTGGCTGAAGGAGATGAATACAACACAAAAACACCGTCTGAAGGCAAAACTGCGAACAACAAACAAAAAAAACGGAACCATTTACCGGCACGAAACAAGTTCTAACGGTGACCTCGTTTATAGGGAAGGATGTTCATCGGTTTATGGCTTGGGATTCTGTTTCAAATATTTTTTGGTCCCCGGAGTAAACGGAAGGAATGGAATAGTAGGTCAGTTGCATGTTCCCATAATCGTGGTCAGCGTCCGGTCCCGCAAGTGCAATTTGCGATTTAGATAACTTCCTACAATCTTTTGGAAAATTCCAAGCGTCCTCAACTAAATTTGAGTTGAGAGCACATACTCCACAACTTTCTGCTTTAATCTCTGAGCCGGACAAACATGACAACCAAATGGGTTCGGTAGAAGAACTGAAAAGATTAATCCTTTCCGCCATCCTCTTGTCTATGATCCCTTGGCGACAGGAACCAACGATCGATCCGGACATGACAGATTCAAGCTCACAAAGCGATGATACGAGTTGCGGCAGCAGTCGCACCGGGAGTCGAGGCAGCAATGGTGGCCGGTCGGCGGCAGGTGCCAATGGAAACGGAAATGGTAGCAGCAGCAATAGTGCGGCCCGCCGTCGGAAGGGTGCCCTCAATGCAAAGGAACGGAACCTGCGGCGATTGGAATCGAACGAGCGTGAACGAATGCGGATGCACAGTCTAAACGACGCGTTTCAGGTGAGTTGTTATCGGGTTGCAGTATCCCTTCCATTGCATCGGACACTGAAGGGGTAACTTCTTAGAATGGGACATACCCTCGCTCCCTTTCGTGGACGTTTCGCTTCTTGACGCAACTTGCGATCTATTGTTATACGATACGAGCGTCAATCTTGGCGTTGACGATCTTGATGTGTAGGGGCCGATGCCGGTACCGGGAGTTTGATAAAACCAAATCTAATTCTTCCTTTTTCCTTCCCCATGCGCTCTCGTTAGTCACTCCGGGAAGTCATACCGCACGTGAAGAAGGAGCGTCGCCTTTCCAAGATCGAAACGTTGACACTGGCCAAGAACTACATCACCGCGCTCACCGATGTCATCATAGTGATGCGCGGCGAAGGTGAGGCCGCGGCAGCATCGGCCGCAACCCTCTCCGCCCAGGTCAGCCAAAGCAGCCAGCTGCACCTTCACAGTGCCATCACGATGCCAGAAACGGGGGCAGCACTCCAGAGCAATGTCAGCAAATCACCGGAACTGGGCGGACCGTGTCATGGGACGGATGTGGATCAAATTTCGACCACGCTCGATATCATCGCGTCCGCCTCTTCGGCACTCGATTGCCACGAGCGTGCCCTGCTTCCACACGTACCGCTCGTGCACCATCAGCTGCCACTAGGTGCTGGTGAAGTTGGTCACAATAGCAACAACATCAACAACAACAACAACAACAGTAGTAGTAGCACTACCAACAGCAGCAGTAACAACAACAACAACAGCAGTAGCAGCAACAGTAGTAGCCGTAGTGCCGGCAACAGCAATAACAACAATACCAATGGCACCATCAACAGCACGCTCGACGTGGCCATCGTGACGACGGCAGCGAATGGGCATCACCACGCGACACACCACAACCATCACCATCCGCACCATCATCACAACAGTACCAGCACCATTAACAACAATCACCTTAATACCCACCATTTCAGCAACAATAGCGCCAGCAGTATAGATATTGAAAATAGCTTCTACGAGGATCCATTTCAAATGATGTAAGTGTCCCCATTTCCCGATTCTGATTCTTTCGCTAAAGTTCTCGGTCACGCCGTGCTCGGGCCAAAAAATGGTCCACGATCGGCACCATTGTTTTGTAAGTAGCACACAGTTTGCTTTGTAAAGCCATTGCTGACCCATTTTACGAGGTACGCATCTCGCCATCGCATCATTAGACGGGAATTTATTAGAGAATGTAGATGATAGACGATGTGCAATGTTATGTCGAAGAGTGGTACAAATTTTGGCTTGACGTTATAGCTGCATTCCCTTGTCTTTGCCAAATACGGCTAGAGAATAATGGTTGTGTTCTTCTGAGGCCCAGAATGACGTCCAGAGTTGAGGACACTGTTGGCTTCCCTTTTACTTTCGCCAAAAAGGATCAAAACAAACAAAATACAAATGAATACAGATTCCTTCAAAACGGGGCTTCACCACGGTGGTACTCCTTCGTCCTTCGCTATCCGTCCTTCCTCTCCTCAAAACAAAAGTCCCATTTCTCAACACTTTCCTCCGAAAGCCCGTTCTAGGACGTGATTCTTTGTTGGGTTCCACCTTTTTTTGAAGGCTTCCGAGTGGCCATGAAGCTGACAGGAGAAGAAGAGAAGAGGTAAACTTGAGGGAACATTTTTCTTCTCCAATCCTCTAGCCTCGTGGCAACCACGGACTTGTGCCGTTGGGCGAATCCACTGTGTGGTGGGCATTTCTGTTTATTTGAATTTATGTTTCCATTTCCAAGTGTTGTTTTGCTCTTATTCCGCGCCACCCGGAACGTCCCGGAGTCCCGGAGTCCCGGAGCGACGACGCGTGCGAGGTTTTCAAATCTCTTGACTTATATCTGCTGCACGTTTCCACTTTCCGCGCCGGTAGTACACCCGGTTTACACCTGCTCTAGGCTTTTACGTAACGGGCGGCGAACCAGGTCACATCCAAATGACCAAAGACAAAGTCTATCCCAAGGTCCACCCACTCCTGGCCTATTCAGTTTCCCGTAGGGCATGTTCTTTAAAAAGAAATGGCTAGATGGTATAGCACCGACCATAGGAGGCACATTGTACTGAGGAAAGTTTTGTTGTTTAGAAGATGGCTAACCTAAAGAGAATTCAATTCGAATCGTATTTGTAGATGATGGCTGCGAGAATACCGTGGATGGAAATGTTTTGCACGTATTAGAATGCTCCAAATTCCTGCATCAAGCATTATCAGGGCCTTTGTTAAGACACACAAACACACGCGCGAGTTAGCGCCAAAATTTCTTTAAAGTAGCATAAATGTGCTCGATGCTCGCCATCTAAGCAGCATTATGCCGATCGGTGGTCGAACATGTTTTTAGAACTCTTCTTTTTCCAATGGGCCTAGGGCAAACACAGGGTACATCAATCATTTCCGCTCATATTGGCATCGGGGAGTCATGTACTGGCGCACCCTCTCTAGCGGCATCCTTTGAGACGCGCACGAACGGTCTCCCAGTGGGATATCATTTTACGACGAATAGGCCCAACACTTCATGGGGCAGGATTTGTGGGACTTTGCCAAAGATGCCATCGCCTTAAAGACGCCCGGATGTGTGGCGTTAGATCGATAACAAAATCGATCGGATAACGCCATTCTGCATCGATTGAAGGGCTGGATAACTAAGTATGCTTCTTTGGATTCTTCAAACATTCAGCGATGGTTCTAAGGTTCTCGTCTGCAGAACATTCGCATGATTATCATCATAATCAATTGTGAAATAGTTGTCTAATCCCGTAAAGAACGAACGGATGACCTTAAAACGATGCAAGAAACAGTCGCGAAATTTGTTAAACGCAAAATATCACCCCGAAAAGCTACGCGGTCGCGCCGAAATGTCACCGTATCGTTATTTTCCTGAAAATTCTACAATTGTTCGGTTCTTTAAATTCAATTACTGTTCTTGCTCCCGTTGCATCGACACACAAGCAAGGCCCTCGGGGGAGAGAGGTCAGTGGATTGTTCGTTAAACAGCAACCTTTCGGGATGGTAATAGGAACCGAGAGGCGTTAAACGAATAAAGGAGTTTTACCGCGTGCTCAAAGAAGCCAGCCAATACGCTGAGAGTGTGTGAGTGATATGACGACGAAGAACTCTCTCCCACGTTCCAAGGACACGGTCGTACCGTGTACCGTATGACAGGGACCGCCAATGATGATAATGATGATGATGATAATGATGGTGATGGTGCTGATGATGTCCTTTCAGGCAACGCACCGGAGGCAATGCAATGTTACGGCTAGAAATACTTTTAAAGGACGAGGCGCCGTTCGGATAAAGATCCCAGAAGCGCCGTCCCTCTCCTGCTTATGCTATCGTCAGGTGTTGGTGTTTTCGTTATCATTGCCTACTGACGGACTGACGAAGGCGTATCTTCGTCAAAGACGGCAGATAATAAATTTATCGAATTTTTCACTTCAATCTGTGTTGCCTCGGCACCGCGACCTCCATCCATTCTTGTTGCCATCCACGAGCGACGCGAGCACTCGCTCCTGACACGAGTTGTCTCCCTCTCTCTCTCTCTCTCGCTATCATCTTCATGGACTCCAGTGTCCATCATCCTGCTGCTCGGGTATGATATTGGGCATATTTTTAAAGAATTTTCTTTTGTACCTTACTCGAGACCCTTCGTTAGCCTAGACTGTCGAATCTCTTTTTCTCTATCTTCTTCTCCTCCTCCTCCTGTGAGCTGGGGAAGCCTCCGGTCTACATCAAGTCTCCTACCGTTACTACCGATAGAGGCTGTAAAACGATTTAGAACGAAGCGAAAAGTTTTCGCTGGCCTTGAAGGCGCTCCAGTTCCAGCTTAAGCGGGCAACTGGTGTTGGTGGTGGTGGTACAGCTTTGTCATGGCAATTGGGTCCTCTCGATCTAATCACCGACCGACCTAAGCACCGACATCGTGTGTCCTATGTACCTGGTACGGTGGTATCAAGTTTCTTACGATCACCTATTCCCCTTGGCAACGCTACGACAGCGAGAAGGGCTGTGCGCGGAAAATCGGAATTTTGTTTCGTCTTCTCCTCCCCGGAACAGGCAAAGAATAATTTGACAATCAGCCCACGCCCCACCACACAAGCCAGCAGTCGGTGACACTCACGGTCGTGCGAAAGAATCTGATCACATCAATCACAATCCTGTTATGCTCGCACCGGAACAGGCAACGTGCCCTCGTACAACCGGCCAGGCGTCTCCATTGGTTCGGTGCGCCGGCAAACTGAACGTTTGGCAACGGTTTCACTCGATACGGTTTATTGTTTCCCGTTGGTTGTTCAAAAGGAAATATGTATATATATACCCTCCGGTTAGTCAATCATCACAAACGGTATTCTTTGGCACATGTCTATTGATTGATTTTGATGAGAAAAGGTGCCTCCAAAGGGCAAAAATCACACAAAAGCTTATTATTGACAATCTCGATAATTTCTGCACTCGACGCTTCCCGCGCTTATTCTTATTCATTCTTTCCCGGAGGAAAGCCCCGCCATAATCCAACATTGGTTTGCACTAGACCAAGAATGAAAAGCTAATTTATGGCGTATCGTTACACCTTCCCTCCGTACGCGACTTTACGACCATGGCCTGGGCAGCCAGAAAGAAAGAGAAACCGTTCGTTCGCTCACCCAACAACAACCGACGATTCTTGCTCAATTATGTGGCTCCTTCTCCGCCGCCTCCCCCTCATTCACGACTCTGCGTGCGAAGTGATTCTCAATTTGGCCAATAAAGTCCCCGTCATTCGGTCGCGCCGGGTTTATATGTCCCACCGCCCACGCGGCATCCCTTCACACGTGTGTTCTGCGAAAGGCCGCCACCGGAGCCGCACTCCACGCTTTTGTTATGGCACGGCGCCAAGAAGATAAATACGTCCTTAGCTACATAATTCTATCAAGAGCTGATTCTTCACACTCGTCGTCCCCCGGCCACGCAAAGCCCCCCGGCCTGGTGTGCGTGACGACAATAAACTCTCCTTCGGGCACGCGTGGCCCCATCGGGCGGAGCTGAAACGAAACACAAACCAGATATTCATTTTGCCTTTCGGAAAGGGTTTTTTTTTTCGGGGGGGTTTTGTTTTTCGGGTTCGACATCCCCGATATAGAGGGCGAAACAGGAGATATTTTCCCTTTTTTTGTCTTTCAAGCTTTCTTTCTGAAGCACCCATCCCATGGCCGCCGACACAGGCAGACCTTCCTTCCAAGAACGCCCGATCATGGGTTCCTTGGATGCTTCAGGGCCCTAAGCGCGGCTGTTGTGGGACTTTGCAACCGGGTGCGGCTGCCGTCGCAGGATGAAGGATGAAGCAGCAGAACCGTTTATAATAACATTACACGCAGATTTACACCAGCAGACACTCACGCACAGCAGCCACGGTGGTATCAAACAACGACAGTGGGTGTAAAATCGGTCGTGAAATATGCCTCACCACCCGGGCCTCCCCTAACCGGGACGGTGTTATCACCGCCCCCAGGGACCCAGAGGTAAGCCGCAGCCGATACCTCGGGAACAAAGTGGAGTCACGACCGGTCCTAG
>NC_064874.1:65421056-65428556 GCF_943734745.1 Anopheles darlingi
CTGGTGCATCGGTTGTTGCGGAATCATGTGATTGGCAGGATCGAACTCACCCGGCATCAAATCGACCGGAACAGATTGAGCTAGGTTGTGCACTAAAGTGTCCACAGCTTTGACTGCTGCCACCAGCTCTGTCGCCTCGTTTGTAGACTTTGTATGTAAATGATTTTTGTGTTTCAGCGTTGCCTTGACCGAGTTCCCGGCAATCACAATTCGCGCCACGCTAGCCGCCTCCCAGTCCTGGCTCTGACCAACACCTTCCAAATTGCCAAAAAGCCATTGTTGTAGTAGCTCGAGCGAAAGGGAACAGTCATTGGCTGCAGTCTGTAATCAAGAGAAAAATCAGTGTCTAGCACTAGGCACTGGCAATTCAGTTCGCTCTTACCTGATTCAAGCCCGATATAAGCACTAGCAAAGGAGAATTTTCCAACGATTTAAGAGGTTTCTGTGGTCCTCCCTCATAGAATAGGTAATCCTCGACAAAGAAGCGTCCATCTGATTCTTGGTATCCTAAGGAATAACGTGCGATTATAAGATACAGCTCGAGCTTGGTTCAATTTTTAAACCACAATTTTAAACAGCATGTGCCGAATCTTTTGTGTGTGTGCAGCGAATTTCATAAATGAGTTTAGCCACAAAAACATCACAACAAAACAATGGTAAGCCTGTACACACCAAACACAAGCCTTGCTTTGAGTTTCGCTGAAGAATTTTGTCCAGCTTTGCCAATTATCCGATAAAGCATAAAGGTGTATTTACAAGCTTCAACGAGAGTTACGTGCGCACCAAATTTAATGTAATGTGTAATGGGTTATGTGCGTTCCAATAAAACATGTAAGTTGACTGCAAACTGCAAGAAGGGGTTGACTTACTATCTTGTCCTTGGTAGACGTAGAGAGGACGGGGTTTTCGATAGAGCAGATAGAGTAAAAGTTTCAACATGAATTCAGCTTACTATCAGCGCTTCGAGGAGCATGGTGATCAACAGCCTCCGCGATTGTTTGAACCAGTTACTGACACAAAAATAACTTACCCAGCAATGCGCAGACGACTCCCGTAACTACGGAATGCACGTCGATGTTTCCAACCAATCGAATTCGCTGCAGCGCATCCTCTAGTATAAGAATATCCTTCTCATCGGTATAATGGGACCGAGGTGGCTGCGGTGCCAACTGATTTTCCTCCGAAATTTCTCTTAGTATGCTCGGTTTCAGTTCCTAAAACAAACGAGGATAATTCTGAATTCGATCGTTCATTGATGAGCAAGCTAAACTCACCTGATGCTTGAATAGAGTCCCAATAATAACACACTTCTGTGGACATTCTTCCCGCAGATCCGCCAGCCGTTTAATCGGCATTTCTTTGCCCCACTTCTCGACCACGCGGCCCGATATCAGCGGCACCATTTCATCCAACCGCGAAGAGTAGATGAAGGAGAACTGCTTGGAGAAGTCGCGACTCTGAAAGTGGAACTTCTCCGATCGGTACACGTACTCCACCTTCAACCGTTCAAAGTTGGCCCCCGAGGGTGGGTTCGAGAAGTCCTCTGGAAACAACATTTTCCGCACTTTATTCTAAATTCTGAGGGATTTGAACGGAAAGCTGTTGGAGAAGACGATTTGCACAACACAACAACAACACAACACAGCTGTCGAATTTTTGCGCGCTCAAAATACAGGGTGACTCGTCGATTTGAAATCATTCTCCTGGCAACACTGTAGTTTGACAAACCCTATTACCAAAGAGCAATCGCACCTTTCGGGAAAATCGGGTCTCTTATTGTTTAAAAGACCCGAAATTGTTCTACCGGTGGGTCTCTTAAGCGTTAAGAGGCCCGAGCGATTGCTCTTTGTTAATAGGGCGGCATCTGGCCTCGAGTCAAAAAAAAAACTCTTCAGCAAATTATGTCGATTAGCCGGTGCTCGACGATAACCCGTTCTTTATTCTCAACTTCGATCCGCCTGTTCAGTTCCGTCGTTGCGAAAAACATGGAAAAGCACGAAGTGGTTCCCGACGTTATTCCGGTCGCACCGACCGCAGTGGCCAAAGTCTCCTATCCGAGCGGTGCCGTCGTCAGCGAGGGAAACGTTCTAACCCCCACGCAGGTTAAGGACGTTCCGACGGTCGAGTGGAACGCGGAAGGGGACGCGCTGTATACGCTCTGCATGACCGATCCGGACGCACCAAGTCGCAAGGAACCGACGTACCGCGAGTGGCACCACTGGCTGGTCGGAAACATTCCCGGTGGCGATGTGGCGAAGGGTGAAACACTGTCGGCGTACGTTGGTTCGGGCCCACCACCCGGCACCGGCCTGCACCGGTACGTTTTCCTGGTGTACAAACAGAATGGCAAGCTAACGTTCGACGAGCCGCGGCTAACGAACACCAGCGGTGATAACCGTGGCGGATTCGCCATTCGCAAGTTTGCCGAGAAGTACAAGCTGGGCAATCCGGTTGCTGGAAACCTCTACCAGGCGGAATGGGATGATTACGTTCCACTGCTGTACAAGCAGCTGGGAGCTTAGAGCGGAGGGACAGCGCCGCAGAAGCAGGGAAGGGCCACAATTGGTTTCGATTACATTCGTTTAAAGATGAAGAATCGCGCATTAATTCTCGGGCTGCCGCCGTGCCCACGGGGCATAGAAGTTGCTAGAAGCAAAAAATCAAAAAGAGGAAAAAGTAAATAAAAATTAACTCCACTGATAAGGACGGTTTCGTAATGATTTGCTTCCGCGGACTAATTTACAGCGTCATCTGTTACACCTGCTGATTATCGCATCGGAAAATAAAACGCAGAACGCCTCATCGGTGTGGAATGAAGAGACATTTATTTCTCAACGATACAACCCGCCGGCTCATAAGACTATTGCGAGTGCAGAATTAAATGCGTAAAGCCTTTCATGCAGCCCGTACAGATAGGAATACTATTGCGGAACACTACCCAACGAGTCCAGCCGAGCGGTAAGGGGCGACCGACGGTCTGTTTAAAGCTTCAGTCCCTGCATGGACCGGGTCAGTGTGTCGATGTCCCAGATGACCAGCTGTCCGTCTAAACCGGACGTACTGATGCGCTCCACGTTGCCCTTCTCACCTTTGTACACGCACAAGCAGCTGATGGCGTTCTGGTGGATCGATTCCAGACTGGTATCGGAATTTTCGGTCCGCAGATTGCGATCGAGCGACTGGAAGATGCGCATGGCCGAGATACCACTCTGCTCCTTCTTGGTCGATTGGTCCAGCTTAGCGGCCAGCACAATCTTCCCCTCATCCGTTACGGTGTAGATCAGCGGCACGCAGCTATGGCCGGCCACCAGGATCGATTGTGGTGAGATCCACTCACAGCATTGGAACGGAAGGTACTCCGTTTTCTGCTTAATCGCTACCCCGCCACCATTTGCCATCGCCACATTGATGGCACTGTCGTGTCCCACCCAGCAGATACGGTTCCCGTCGGCCGAGAAGCTCACACTGTGCACCCAGCCACCGCCGCTGGTCGAGTTCTTGAACTCGGCCAGTATCTGCCCGAGCGGTTTCTTCGGTCCCCAAGCCGTCGGTTCCGGATGCTGCTCGATGTCCTTGATGAAGGCGGAAAACACGCGCACCTTGTAGTCGGTCGATCCGGCCACCAACAGCACATTGTTCGGGTGCCAATCCAGCGATGTTACCGTCGAACGGATCGGCTTTTTGATATGCTTCGACACCCACCAATCGTTCTCCGACTCGAAGTAACACACCGATATCAGGCGTGCTCCCGAGCCGACCGCAAACTTGTTCTCCAACGGTGACCAGCGTACACAGGTGGCCGCTCGGTTGATGCGCAGCAACACCAACGTCGGCTTCCACTTGCCATCGTCGCCCTGCGTCCACACGTACGCATTCCGATCGACGGCACAGGTCACGATACGGTTCGTGTTCGGTGCCCAGTCAATGCCCATCACACGCAGATCATGTTGATTCAGGACATCCGTCAGCTTCCACTCCGCACCATCACGCTTGTAAATGTGCACCTCATTGTTGTTCGGCGAGATGGCGATCTCTGCAAGACAAAAATCCGGACATTCCAGCAGTGAGCAACATGGTCCAACCACCATCACCTATTGCGAGGTGAAGCGGGAGCAACTTACGCGACCGATCCTTATTCCAGGCGTGGCAAGTGATCGGATTTACGGTGCCACCAAAAGAGAGTCGTTCGGTCATGACGACGGAAGTTCGTGCGGCTGAATCACAGCAGGAGGCGAGATAAGCAGCGCAGCAGAGGAGGAAACGCCCTCGGTAAAAGTAGTGTCCCTGTTCCGACGGTTGGCGACGACCGGTGTTGGTGGTTTATGTGTGGATGCGGTAGCTGAGGAGGGAGATTGGAATAAAATTCGCGGACTCTGGTCCGTCTACACGAATCTTATCCGCTGCACCGAAGAATACCGAAACGGCCGGGGGAACGAGTTGGCTGTGGCACAGATTCCGCAAAAAAAATGATTCACGACGAACGAGCGGGGGGAGGGGGTGCGTCACAACAAGGCAGTGCTGCCAGTTCGTCGTTGTTTCATTCAAGGTACTTTAAAAAGACAGGTAGTTTCTTAACCGCTTTGACAGGTCACCATTTTCAATTTGTTTGACATTCATAGCAGGGCGCTTTTTATCAACAAAACCACATGAGTTTCAAGAAGAAGAAGAAGATGTGGGCAAGTTTGGTGATTTTATCAGGGAAAGTACCTGATTTCACTCTTTTTCGAATGTTTCAATGATTCATCTCTCTATTTAAGATCATTCGTGCGACCGAGTTGTGTTTAACAGCGAGTGAGCACGGTCCAGGAACGCTAGCTAGCTCTTGTTCTAGGCCGGGTGGCAAGACCTACGGACTGATACCATATTAGCCGTGGCCACACGGGGCGAAAACCCTAGCGCAAACGAAAAAATTAATGCCAAAACGGTTTCGCTTAACCCTTACACGCTGTCAAACTTTTATACGTCCGCGGACTTTTTCGCTGAACCCTTGACGCTATCGAACGCTTTATTTACGAAAATGTAGGTTCTTTTCGTATTGTTTTTGCATTTTTAATATAAATATAATAGCAACAGCAACAAAATCGTTAAAAACTGCAAAATTTATTCGGAAATCAACTTCAGCGGCCAAAACACAGATGAAAACAATACGTTTGACATTTCGGCATAAATTTTCGGGTTTTTACCCCTGCCACACGAAGCGAAAACATTTTGGCATTAATGTGCAAATTTGCGCGCAAATTTTCGCCCCGTGTGGCCACGGCTATTGAAACACTAGGAAGAATTTTGAGAATATTTGCATAAACTTTAACTTTCGTGCCACTTTTCGTGAATTTTAACTGTCATAATTCCACAGAAAAGCGAAAACAGCTCCGAAAAGAGCGTTCCCGAAGTAAACATCCCACCATCCCATGAATGTCAAACTCTGAAGTTTTTTCTAAAATACGATCGGGGATTTGTTCTGCATAAAGCTACCTGTTTTTTTTTTTTTTTTTTTACCGCAGCCATAACCGGCGACGAATCAAAACAATGCACGGACGCTCGCAGTTTTTCGGCTTTTCTCTTGTGAAAGATCGCAGTTTTAACGTGTAATAAGTAAGGTCCAGGATTTACAGCTTTAAGGTGAATGTTATCTGTCGAAAATGGTGTTGGCGGAAGTTGCAACCGCCATCCATGGCTTCTTCTGGACGCTGTACAAGTTCCTGCAAATTAGTGTCGTCGTCGGTCAACTGCTGTTTCAGGGAATCTGCTGGACGATTTCCGTCGTACACTTTTGCTCACAGAGCCTGTCCAACTTCTTTAGCGTCGTCTATGTGGACAATCGATACCTGCTGGAAGATGCCAGGGCAATGATCGTCGGTTTGCCGGAATTGATCTACGAAAATATTCATGCTGTTTACAACTTCTACTGTCGTTTGGCGACATCAATCCAAAGAACGCTGGATATCGTTCAGAATTTGCCGGTACTGGTAGTTGATATGGCAAAACAAAGTGTCGTGCTGTTCGGAGAAGCTGTCTGGATGCTCGCTACTCTTCCCGGTAAACTGCTGTTCGCTATATTGCTGGATGTGCAGGATGGATGTATCGACGCCTACCGGAAGTTAGCTGCCTTCGGATATTACTTGGTCATGGATGTGCCTTTAGAGGCGGCGGGAGGGTTGTCACTCGCCGCTTTTGCTTATTGCTATCCAAGCATTCCCAAACGGTTGGCCAGCCTAGTGATATTACTCGTACAGTTATCCACACGGCTAGTTAGCAGACTATGGAATCAGCTGGCATTCACAGCAACATGCCGTACAATCGGCACCAACTGCAGGATTCATATCATTCGTGGTCGCTCAATCCTATCCAGAAGCGCAACAACGATTTACGATCGCGAAATTCAGCCATTCATTCAAAACGTAGCCCGTTTTTTCATCCTCCGATCAACTCATCAAAGCACCGATGCACGATCGGTATCCCAACCAGCACCATTGCAATCAACATCGCCCAAACGATTGGAGGGACTTAAGATGGACAATTGCATCTTGTGCGAAGATAATTTACGCTCCGTGGCATTCGTTCCCTGTGGCCATTTTTGCGCCTGCCTTCGATGTGCGATAAACCTCTCCAACTACGATAGTTCTTGTCCCCTTTGCCGGACCCGCATAGAGCGTAATCTTAACATTTACATTGGGTAGCAACTACGCAACAGAATGACTGAAATTGAAGGACAATTCGTTAGTTAGTGTCCGCAGTGGTGTATCTAACTGCCAGATAGATTAAAGATAGATCCTAAATTAGCAATGAACAGTTCTACTAGCGAGATATCTAGGGAACGCAACAAACGAAAAAGACAAGAATCGAAAGTAAAAGTTAGTCTGTAAATAAAAATTTTCTTATCAAAATGATATCACCTGTTGATGTTTCAGTCTTTTTATTTACATAAGATAGGTCCTTGTTAGTAATCCATCGTTGTGTTTAATGTACAGATCTGTTTGATCAAAGCTCAAAACAAAGACTTCTATTCCATTGATAACATTGTATTGTCTCCGTCCCTCAACCATCGCCGACTGAAGCCTATCCTACAGATTACAGAGCTTGGAACTTATGCTCAAACACTGGCAGCCACATCCAGTAGCACACACATCGTACCGTTCGAACCATATTCGCATGTGCTCGGTGTGACCTCCGTGACCGCAGTGCAGGCAGGCGTTAGCAGCTCCTCGTACCGGTAAGCGACACAGGCTACAATATAGCACCGGTTTCTTGCACGTTGCACAAGCAGGTGCACCTACGCGGCAGCAGTGCAGGCACTCGGTCACGAACTCCACACAACGCGGTGTATCGACATAGTTCGACAGGAATTTGAGTACCTTCGCCCTCGGTACGAGCAAACCCCAGCGGTAAAGCATTTCCGCGTAGCTTCGTCGAAAGTTGTCGTACAGATAGCGATTATTATCTCCCAAAAGTCCACGATTGATCTCTCCGAATGGCGCTCCCGATGAACCGGCACTACCACTA
>NC_064874.1:65438556-65468556 GCF_943734745.1 Anopheles darlingi
ACTAGAGGAAAATGTAAAATAAGTTTTTGTCATTTCAACTCTGTTTTAGTATGTTAAAATGCTTGAATTGTCTTACAACATTTACAAATGACGTTGTTATGTATGCAAAAAATGTGTTTTCAAATTATTCACAATTAATTTCCGTTCTTTTCCAGATTTGCCGGTTCGATGAACGTAGCGTTGCTAATCCACTTCGCTATTTATAAAAGGTAATGCTGCGTCTAAATGTTTTGTTCATTCTTCTGCTTAAGTCCAGTTGAATTCCAAACCGACCTGTTGGGAGTATTCCATTCTGAGCAGTTCTGCTTATCGTTGGACAACAACAATAGTTGGTGCTTTGCAGGGTATTGAAGTGTATCTTTTTTACCCCTCATAAGACCAATAACACTACTTCAGCAGATTATCCTACAGCACTTGTTGAGTTAGGAAGTAAACTTTTTCTAATGTAATTTTTTATTTTTCATTGCAGGAAGATATCCAAAATGTGGTTGTGCTTGAAAGGAGATCATTCAAAGTTATTAAATGGTAAAATTTTATTTTCGGTTTTTAGTTATGATGTTAAGTTAGGGGTTGCCAAATGATGTTTACCATTTATCAGTTATCCCTGTCTTAGGCATAGTGCTGATACGTTATTTGTTCTGAAATTTCTTAAAGCAACTTAATCATTTTTTAAAATAAGCACCTAAATGTTGAAAAGTTACAATGTTTTCCAAAAACTAACGTTAAACTGTATTAATCTTTTGTTTCAGAAAACTATATTATTGTCGATCGAGGCTTGTAATGATGACGATTGCGATTTTAAAGGTAAATCCATTTATCAAATCTAGAACAAATAAGAGCAATTGTATATTGTATGGTACAAAATATTTTATGAAGTTCCATGTTTCATCTTGTCTTTTTAGTTTCGTGTGGAACATTTGTGTGTAATTTGTGAACTAAAAGTAGTATTCAAAAGAAGGACAACAGGGTAATTCGGAACATTGAAAAGGTAAGCATTTAAAAAAGATCAAACTTCAATAACATTTCTTATGATGAACACTGTACCGCCCCAGACCAATGCAACGCAGATGACGATTGGTTATTTTTCTGATTAAAAATGTGACAGATAAGAACATATATAACATATTAAGTACTACAGTAACATTTTAAATCTTTTCACAGCTCCCGTGAATTGCAAATAGGATCGGAGAAAACATCTAAACTGAAACAGCAGCAAAAAGGTGAGCATTTCAAGAGATCGTTCTACAATAGCCTCTCTTATGATGAACACTGTACCGCCCCAGACCAATGCAAAGCAAATGACGATTGGTTATTTTCCTGATCAAAATTTGGATCATTAATAATTTTGATATCAATAACTGATTCAGTTATATAGTTATGTTTTTAATCTTATCTTGCAGGATCTGTGAATTACAAATATATTTGGGAGAACAGCCAAATGCAATAGCAGAATAGATATTTGGTAAGTGTTGAAATTGATCGATTTGCAATAACTTTTAAGTGATGAACACTGTACCGCCCCAGACCAATGCAACGCAGATGACGATTGGTTATTTATTCTGATTTTTCCCATCAAGAAATTAACTTCTCAGTGTCATGTAAACATTTTTTTAACTTAGTTTTGGTCTCTTTTTTTGTTTGTTACTAGGATTCACAAATTCTGACTCTTCAGTTATCTTCAGAAAAGGCAATGTTGATAGGAAAAGCAAAATTGGTAAGTTTATTGTATTTTCTTAAGAAAATAGCTTAAGTGCTTCCGAGCTACATCACCAAATGATGATTCTTTGTCAACAGTTATCCCTATCTTAGGAATAATGCTGACCTCCAAACAATCTGAATCTCATTGGAAACGAATCGGATCGGAATAGTTTGAAGAATATATTTTTAAAATAGCGATTCTTTATATTTTCAGCATGATGAATTACAAAGGCTAATTACGGAAATTGGATAAAATCATTTCTTTAGGTAGGTATCTATTTATGACGTGCTGAATGAAAGCGTGTGATCATGATGATTTTTAAGACATATACGCATTAGGGGACAGAATATTTCTTGTTGAAATCTAAGTTATACCCAGACTTGCCCTATCTGATTTATACCGACATTATTGAGACACAAATTCTTATCACAGTGATATTGGTATTAATGTTATATCATTTTTCTTTCATCAGATATCGCATTGGTTCGCTGGTATGTTAGCGAAAAATTGCTGAATAATAAGGTAAGTTTCTTAGTCTAGTGCCATTGATAAATCCATGTTCATATGATGAATAATCTTTTAGTATCAACTGAACAACCATGTTTAAAATATCGATTGGTCTTACTGAATACACTTAAAGACTACTTCATCGAAGACGAGAAAGGCACCAATTATTTATATTCAATTCTTACGATCACCTTTTTCAGATCACAATAATCATTTGGATTATCGTATTATCTGGAAGAAAGCAAGGTAAGGAACGTTACCCTATTTAAATACAGTAAACGGTTATTTAGTCCATTCTAATGTGGGGCATGTGAAATACTTAGCTCACCCTGCTTCGCTAATGGACCAGAGTAAAATACTTTATTATTCTGGTGATTGAGCCATTTTAATGCGTGCTCTTTTACCGTGGAAACTATCGTAACAATTATTTTTTACGTTGAATTAACTTAAACCAATGAATAATTTCGGCACATTTAATTGATGTTGAATTATTTTACGTTACAGACTTACTTACACCCTGGCATATGCTGTTATTTATCTTCAGAATGAAAAGCATTTCCGTGTAAATAGGTAAATATTTATTAGCTATTTAATTTCTCGCCTCTTTGTCTTCTCACCGAAACGGTCCATTCTGTAGGATTCGTACCCCATACAAATGAATGATACTGTTTTAGAAGAAGATAGAGCAAAAGAAGGTTGCTTCATCCACAGCAACGGACGCTTGGTTCCGTTTTGCTGTCAGCTTTTTGTTGCAATCACATCATAACAGCAACCATGAAAATATTTAATGAGTAGTATGGCAGCTTTGCTAAAGTTAGATTTTTTTAAATCTTTCTCAGGTTCCTCATGTTGTGATTACTGGCACGCCGCTTATATCATTATCCCTTCCAGGTAAGGCATATGCACTACAAAAATTCTCTTAGCTGTGCAGTTCTGTTGGAATGATGATTTTAAGAATATATACGCATTAGGGGACAGAATATTTCTTGTTGAAACCTAAGTTACCCAGACTTGCCCTATCTGATTCAATGCATATGAAAATACAAAATGATCATTACCGACATGAAAATGTATATAATTCTGTTTTTTTTCTTTACAGTATTCATGCTATGGATTCGTTTCGGTACTATATAATCGACAATCCTTCGAGGACTAAAAACATTCCGGTTTAACGAGGTAAGATTAACACTTGCATGCTTATGCGCATAGCTTTACAATGTCGTCCCAGCCTAGTCAGTCATGCAGTTGTGTCTCGTAGCTGTATGATCTCCATAGAGGACGAAAGCAAACGATTAATCGTTCCGCTTGGTATTGTTTACATACTTTAAACAAGAGCCCGGATCGTATAACAACACGATGATACAGCCACATTATAGAATTTCAATCATTAAGTCCCTTGTTTCTTATCTTTCAGAGTTGGGTTGTCCGATTCAAGTCCATAGATGAATTGTATATC
The DNA here is from genome assembly GCF_943734745.1 of Anopheles darlingi. Classification (NCBI taxonomy): domain Eukaryota; kingdom Metazoa; phylum Arthropoda; class Insecta; order Diptera; family Culicidae; genus Anopheles; species Anopheles darlingi. The sequence goes on from NC_064874.1 coordinate 65,442,219, forward strand.
ATCATTGCATTCTACAAAGCCTGAAAGGTAAATTTCAAGCCTAATTTTAGTTTATTATAACAACGTCCCAACCTAGTCAGTCATTTAGTTTGGTGTAGTAGCTGAATGATCTCCAAAGAGGACGACAGTAACTGTTGTAGAGCATTCCCTCGGTTCTAGTCGGGTTTTCATACGACATTCCCATGGATCTTGCAACAACATTGTCTTTCTATTATAAAATAGTTAATTGACAATATTTTCTGCTTTATTAACGAATATTTTCTTCTATTTCAGTAAAGTAGCATAAAATATCGGTACAGGACAGTCAGCAGCTTAGCGCCGTATCTGCTGAGCATTCATTCCCGTTCTGCATAACAAAGACATAGGTGAGATTCATTTTTTATGTGGTTGACTGGAATTGTTTTTTTGTGTCCTGACTAGAGCCGTTCGACGATATACAAATTAGCCGAACGGTCTCGAGATGGACTAGAGAAAAATCTTGGACCCATCTTGGTTTCAATCGTTTTGCACTGGATTAAATCATCATGAATCCAAAGAACAGTTGTCACAATCCACAGGACTACAAATAGTAAATATTTGTTTTTTTCGCACAGAAGATTCATGGATTTTAAAAAAATTGTTTTTCAGATGAAGTCGTCTGTAAGTAGCATAGATTGAATAGAAAAGGATGATGTCCCTTCCATGTTATGTATAAGAAGAGGAGGTACGTACGTTTGAATTATAAAATTGTGGTCGTTGATAATTTCTAAAATCATTCATATGATGATCAACCTATTTTCCTTTACCTACATTGTCTGATAAGAAATCATGACAGATTAACGAGAACTGAATCGAGCATATCGAATCATAACCAAAACGTTTGGAAATAACGAGGAACAATTTCTGAATAAATTTTCTGTTTATGTTTCAGAATTAATCAGGATGGAAGGTTGTTGGACCCGCAGTCATACCGTTTGAAGGTAAGATACTTATCTAACCTAAATTTATGTGTTTTTGGTTATACATGATGATATCAAAGGAAAAGGTTTCGCAAAATATAATCATATGAGAAGTTTCATCATTGATTAGAACTTCCTTGGCTGTCTGATGTTTTAAATTAATAGGAAAAATATTTGAGTTTTTGTTTCGATTTCTAACAAAATAATTTTTCCATACTTTTCAGGCTTCGTCCTACAATACTTTTCTCATCGTTCAGGTAAATTATTTTGAAGTGGAACTTTATTGAAAAACCTTATTTAGCAAAAAATGTTAAATAATAAAGCTTAGTGGAACTGCTAAATCCTCATTGTGTTTTACTTTATCCTCCGAATCAACATAACATATCATTAGCATTTATATAATGACCCATGGACACGAATGAATGGCACTTACCTGACCTTATCGAAGGGAATCCTGAAACAAATTAGCCATATTTAAATTTGAATTTTCATTTTTTATTCTTTCCTGACACTTCAGCGATTGTTTCATTTTCGCAATTGCTACAATACATGAGTCGGGAACGAGTACCTATATTACAAATTGTCTAATTCTTTTGACTAAAGCAAAAACTATTCGTTGTTTTGTAGCAGGTAGTACGAAAGTCCGTGGTCCTAGAGAAAAAAATAAGTACAGCTCTCAATGTTTATGTAAAGTAGCAGTAGAAAACGTATGGTACATCGTAAAGCTTCAATAGGCATTAAGGATCCATTTTGCGACCATTCAAGTTCAAGTGGGATCGCATAGCATATTCTATGGTCTAATATATTCCGCCTCATCATACAAGCCCTTGTTACGAGTTGATCCACTGCCCAGAAATAGGGTGCAGCGAGCGAATAGAATGTTAGAAAATGGGATTCATAAAAAATTGAAGTTCTATTCGAATTTGTCGATTGTGTTTCCTATGCTTGAAAGATAGATAGTTGGGATGGTAGTTCGCCGAGTTCCTGCTGTGGACCGGTTACAGAACAGTTGTGGCACCTCCGCAATTACATCCGGTTCTTTTCATCGTTGTACGTTGGGTGTTCTTTTGCTCATTCCTTCAAAGATTTGAAACAAGAATCTCGTTTCTTATGATCGATTTATTTCAGAATTTATGTTAGTCTAACTTTCCTCTCACTAGTCAAGCAGTGAGTATCTAGCTCTTTCACACATTTGTACTTTGAAGAATATATTCAACACAAAAAAGAGGAACATATGGATTGACAAAATGCACAGAATATTAGGTAAAATAGGTAATTGTGGTCGGTTTTGCCAAAACATATCGTCTTAAATGCAACAACGAAGCGAAAATCGCAATTTGATCGCTTCCCGTTTTCAATCTTGCTGTTGCTGCTTGTCTCCCCACACCTATGCTGTTACTAATGATTAGATATCAATAGAAAGTTACAGAAGAAAAAAATAAAAACGGATCTATCATGGCTCAGTTCGAAAGGTGCAGATGCAGTTTGAACTGTTCCCTCGTTTAGTATCGATTGTCAACTACCCTCCCGTACTGGTTCGAAATCGGAAATGGTCAACTTTTCACCTTCTCAGTCTTTATTCCCGTTGGAACGGCCATTTGATTCGGCGGCGCAAGGATTCACAATCAGCGTATTTATTTGTTTTCCAACAAGAAGGACTAGATAGTCCTCGTCTCATTTTGGGGCGAAAATCGTAAGAAAACTGTAGTCGAATATACCTGCTCTTATACGGGTTCGAAGCGGTGCAACGAAATCTCAATAACACATGTCATTCGAAACGAGGCTACAAGGTACATCTATTAAACTAGTATATGTATATTAACTAGATTGTCTACAGAACAGTAAATAGTGCATTGGCTAGAAAAGAAAAGGATGCAAACAAAACTAATCGAAGAAACATATTGCTCCTCATTTGTTCCACTTTCCGGCTAGACTGATTGATCGGTCGGCTCTTCACAACGTTTCTTTCGATTCCATCTCATCGTCGGTTTTTAGTTTATTACTATTAAATCTATTAATTTCATTCAATCGCATCCACTGTAGCGTGTCGTTTCGTTCCATTACAGCATTACATTCCCATCCTCTTTCTAGACACTTTGTAGCAATCTGTAGAAAACGGTGCAAAGATGTCTCCATTATAATAATATAGTGCATTCAATACGATTTCTCTCTTTCTTTTGGTTCTATTATATTATAGTTACAGCTTTCGATAGAATTTCTGCTACTTTTTAATCGATTGACTCTTCACGCCATCATTGCGGATCTCTATTGGTTTTTAATATAAATTTATCTCAGATTCAATTTCATCTAAATTTCATAGCCGTGTCGTTCTATTGTAGCAGCTAGAGAAAGAGAGAAAAAGAGAAAGAATGACAATAAAAAAGAACGCGAAAAAGATAGAAAAAGGGAGAAAGAAATAGGGAAAACATGATAGAGGTCGTGTCAAGAATCATATATAGAAAGAGAAAGAGAGAACTGGCCAAAGGACAATTTCTTTACTAAGTGGCTTTCAAAAATGACTAATGCTCGTCGGCGCGCTGTGGCGGTTACGGACGGTTACTGAACGGTGATGATAAAGATGATGAAGTACAGTAGTCGAGGAACAACACAGGCAGAGCAAAACCTAGGTGGCAGCTAGAGGGAACTAAAACGGGGCGAAAGGCGTGGAATGGAATAAAGATTAGATATTATAGGGGGACGGAAGATACAAGACGGATAGAAGATTAAAACAGGATCACTTCGGATCGCAAGCACCTTCTAGACTACGGTTTGCTTTCAGCTTGCCTACACACGCAACACTTGGAAACCTCGCCAAAATAATTCAAGACATGACGCTAAATGGGCAGGATTTATCTAGGATTAGGAAAAATCACACAATAGAATACATGAGGAGCTAGACCAGTTTGGGTTAACCACACAGTTCTAAAACTATAGACACGCTAGGTAAGCAGTGAACATCAACTAAGATAACATTTGTGGGAAGACATTTGGGATTTGGTTAATTTCATAGGGAATCTACATATGGATCATTCTAAATGCGTTTGTGTTGCGGCGTTTGCTGTGGAAGCCTAAGGAATAATCCAAATTTTAACTGTAAATGCGATCTGCGTTGTTCAGATGCTGTGTTGCTTATTACGTTGCTTGTTACATTTCAAGATCGTCTTTCTAAATGATTTCTACTGATTATGTCATGTCATGGATATGATGAGAATTGTTATTGATAAAGAAATAAGTCAGCATATTCTTTACTGTGCTCAACAGAGAGGCCATATTTTATTACTTACTTCATTGCTACTCTTATACTGCCGCATTCACTAGAGAGGAGGCCCTGCATGTTATAGTTGAGTGAAAAATTTGAGTTTGTACTGTGTTATGTAGCTACAGATCGCTCTAGCATGTTCCGAATCACTAGGGCTGGTAGGATGTGAAGAAAGTATTTCCTACTGTACGCGTGAGTACTCTGAACACCACAAAGCGCTTAGGCATACGCCTATGTTGTTAAAATACTGATTTCTGTTTTTTTTTTTCAAATAAATTCTATGCTATAGCATCAATTTTCTATTCTAAAATATCCTAATCCCATGGCTGTTTTCTCTTCAAATTGGCAGCATCGCCATATGATAAATGGTCATGTAAGCAAGAACGATCTAGGTTAGTGCTGAGTTCTATATTCGACAGACAAAGGAGGACGATTCGAAATGCGTTTACTGGCCTTGCCTTAGGTACTAGGGGAAACGTCTAACTCTTCGGTAATGTACAAAATTGCGGGAACTGTTGCTTCTAGTATTTTCCCTTACAACCTTTCTTGCAGTTGATTGGAATATTCGCGTTGCGAAGATTCGACAAATTCCCTCTTATCACTAATTTGGTCTCTACACTATCGTGTGTGTTTCATGCCTGATCGATTGCTCTCCGTGCGTCCTAATCGATTGCTCTCCGTGTGTCTAAACGTGATCGCATTTGTACGAATCAAAGATAACAAGAGCTATTTACTATTGAATTCTGTGGAATTGTTTTTATTTAGAAATGATATTTTAATTGAAAAGCTAGTGGAGTCCTTTGTTATTTGCAAAGTGGGTAGAGAAAAAATACTGAACACAGATAAAGCAGCACGTTAAAGACGACGCGATCCATTTCAGTCAAAAATCAATTCAACGCGTTAACACTGACATAAGAGTTAGAAGGGTGAGTAAAGGTATAGTAAAAGGGTACACAAGTAAAGCAGATTGCAAGATCACGAAACATCATACCGCAACGCATAAGGAAAACGGGAGCAAACACAAGAAACCGAACACAATCCACATTATCCGACCACAAACGTGAGCAGGGCAAACCTAAAACGCAGCTTAACGAAACTGGTGGAAAAAGGAAGAAGTGATAGGGGAACGAGTAACATCGAGAAACGAGCAAACATCGCTTGCAGAGGAAAGATCGCTCTAGTAGTAATCGTACACATCCTTGCGCAAGAGCTGCATATAAATGTCTCTACCGTACCTTTCCAGCAGCCGCCGCTTCAGTTCCGGCGGGTACGTCACGTAGATGTAGTGTTCGCTTTGGCCGAGATCACCGAACTCGCCACCGGTGGCCGATGCAGATACAAGGCCCCCCGCACCACCACCACCACCACCTAAAGCCGATGCGGATCCGGAAGCCACGAGCGATACATCGCTGCTGGTAACTCCGGTACCAGCACCGGTGGCATACCCATATCCTCCATCGTCTGCCACGGTGGAGGCGTACAGCATGGATGAAGCTCCCGGTGAGGCATGAATCTGTGGCGTATGCAGTAGATCGTTACCAGAGCTGACGGTCGTCAGATTGTTGAGGCTCGATGACGAGTGGCCACCATCATGCAACCGATAGATGCCTGTACCGCCGCTACCGCCACTTCCGGAAGACACCGGCTGGAGATAGTGCCGTCCACCACTACCAGTCACACCTCCCGTACCCCGATGATGACTCAATTGCTGTGGTGTTAGATGTCCTACGCCAAGATGATGGTGCCCACCAGTCGATCCAATGATGTTACCACTGCTGCCCGTAGGGCCTTGGCTAGGACTAAAATCTTCACTGCTGCGCACACAGGTCGGTGCGCCGGGAAGGGAAGAATAGCCACCGACAGCGCACAATGGGACAGGAAGACGAATATACAGTAGAGGATGATACAGTAGAAGAGAAAAGAAATAGGACAGAAAGGATAAGACGAGAAATAAGAAAGACAACCAGAGAGAGGGAGAGAGATAAGGAGAAACACTGTGCAAAAGGTTAGCATGCCACAACAAAAGCGGTGGTGAAGGAGAGAATAAAGCAAATAAGAGTTCAACAGTTTATTGGAAGTTATGCAAATAAACGATGCACTAGAAAAGCAAGGGACGATCGCAAGCGATCGCAAGGGAGGAAAGACTACTCGGAATACCTACAACAAACAGACTGGCAGTCACTCTGTAGATGAAACATATTTGCTCGAAGATCGAAGCGCGGCGATGGTGTGTAAGTCATGAGGCATGGAACATAAGAAAGTACCCTGATACCGAGAGACCACTCGGGAGGTCTAACCCACGGTCACAAACTGAAGCGTAGAATAAGCAAAGGATACGTGATGCGTGATGAAATGTGTGTTGTTAATGCGAATGTGGCGTGCAGAGGTGTTACTCCGGTAGAAGGGCAACACTCATAGAGCGGCGGGTACTCACTCGAACAGTATCCAGATGATGTAGTAACACAGACAAACACCCATCGATAGCACCATCACCAGGACGAAGACGAGACCCCACGGAAAGGGTCGTTGCTCGAGGGGACCATCTTCCCAGTACCGCTCGCAAGTCAAATACCAGCACACGGCCCGATTTAACTCCTGCTCCATACTACGGAAGTCGTCGAACGACAGTTCTTCTTGCACCAGCAGTCCAATAATGCAGTCTCGCACGAGAATCTCGCAACGTGTCTTTAGCTGGCCAATCTCCTCCGCCTTGCAGTTGGCTTTCATGCGCTGCATCTCGGAAAGACGTTGCTGTTTCCGATCCACCGGTGGTAGCGAGGAATCGACCAGATGCTGATCACACTGTGACGTAGCGTTACTATCGTTCTCTGACTCTTCTTCTTCCTCATCCTCTTCTTCGTCATCTTCGTCTTCTTCATCGTCGTCGTCCTCCACTAAGTGATCATTCGCTAGAGCCCCGAAAAAAAAACCGATTTGTAGATTAGTGTCGATTGCACCTCAGTAGCAAATTTGGTCAACTCTCAATGTGTACCTTCCTTGCCATCGCCGGAAGCTTTAGTGCCTCTCCGTGTACCTCCCTTCCCCTTCGTAGCTTCCTTTTTGTCACAGTTTAAGGGCGTACCCTTGGTACCGGTAACGGTTGTCACTTGGGCATTCTTTCGATCCCGGAACACATCGTCTCTGAGTGTTTGTAGCATCTTCGGCAGTAGCGATTTCCGGCTGCGGGGAATGGAAGCAGTATAGACAAACGAATTCCCTAATCGCATGAGTATCCGCGAGTTCCCTCCTTTCCCATACCTTTCCGGCACCTTCGCCAAATCCCGCGGTCCGGCGGTGGTTAATGCGGTTCTGTAGGCGGTCGCCTCACTCCAAACTTCGATGTCCGTACTGACTGCGTTTGGATCACCACCAAACGCCAGTGTGGCATCCTTCGCGATCAGCACCTCGCACCGCATCATATCGCAGTAATCCGCCAGGCAGATTGCGTCCTCGGCCATGTTGATGTTCGTCTTGTGCCGATTCTCGAAGTGCATATCAAGGTGTTGCTCCTCGAAGAAGCTCTTGCCACAGAAGCCGCACGTCCACTGCGATGGCCGGTGCTGCTTTTTGGCGCTCTGCTGTGGACCGAAGATATCGCGCATCGGATGGAAAGGACACTCGAGTGGTAGCTTTACCTGGTACTTCTCCAGGATCGGTAGCCAGCGCGAGTGCACGATCTTGCGCACAACGCGCGAGCTTTCGCGGGAGCATGATATCTTGAACACACTCGGGCCCGGCCACGGAATGATCGAGAGGAAGCAAATCACTATCACCTGTATGAAGGGTTAGGATCTATTAAATCATTGCATTACCTTCAAACGGTTCTTTACATATCAATATAAACCAGATCGGGATACATTCGACAAAATAGCAAATCATGCTGTACAGTAGACGAATTTCTTTAATAGTGGTTACATTATGCGGCTTAGGAGCCCCGAATGATGTTATAAAATCAAACACACTAGCACTAAACGATAATACTAAAAAAGTTGAAAACATTAGGATACATAACCACAAGAACAGAACATAAATTAACACAACAAAAACCATTTAATTGAAAAAGTTATATTTGTTATTTTTATTCATATTCGTGATCACACGTTTTTCTTTTCTCCATGCTACACCCGAACCACCGTAACACAGAAACACGTGTTCGCCATTTTTCATCCCATTTTTAATGGAATTCGTTATTACGATAATACTCCTTTGCTGCTTCCATGCTGCTCATCGGACACACTCAGTAGGGTCACTGCATCGACTTTTCCCGTTTATTTGGACGCAAGCTTCCCTGCCACACCGATCGCAACCGTTGGGGGGAAATAGCGGTAGTGGTTTCCTCGGTGGAGACATCGCTACCGCATACACGGTAGTCAGCATCATGCTGCCCCAAAAACAGGCCTGATAAAACAATCGCCATAGCATTGTCATCCGGCGCGAAATAAGACTGCGGCAAGCGACTTCACGATCAGCACTCGAAGCAGCCATCACCAACCAGTACCGATCGCCACTTCTTCACGACTGGAGGAGGCCGTTGCCTTAGAACACTTCACGTCTAGTACCAACGTATATGGCGTTTATTGATTTGTGAGAGTTTACGTTCGCCAGCTGATAAGCTGACGCTGACGAGGCGAATGTAAAGCGGAGTATTAAGCTTAGGGTCAATCAAATGCACCCGATTGTGGATGTGGTCCGCGATAATGCAAATGCAACGTTGCATCTCTTTGCGTCGCCCGCCGGCACGCACCTTGGTGAGAATCAAAACAAAGTGTGACCTAATAAACAGACAGCACATTACACGCGTACACAAAACGCCACCCAACTTTAGTGAGTGATCCTCATTGAAGAAAGCGGTATAACTCCGTTTGACGTGAAAGACGATGTACACCACCGTACCCTTGCTACAGCCACGAACTACTGGTTCGCCTTAGAATGGCAAGCAGCGTGCGAAGCTGACTGACGATTGCCCCAACTGGTCACTGATAGAGCATAACGCTAGCCAAGGCATGGGTCCCCTTCTGATGTCGTGTCGAGACATATTTCATCAGAACCGGAAGCCAAACTACTCCAAACTCGCGACGCACCAAGAGGGAAAGGCGCAGAAGGCGAGCAAATGGCGCGACAACAAAAAATGGCGAAAATATGTCAGCACAAGTTATTAATCGTGCTTTTGGCCGAGCCACGGTGAACAAGTGAGAGACAACGCGCGCGCGCGAGAGAGAGAGAGAGAGAGAGAGAGAGAGAGAGAGAGAGAGAGAGAGAGAGAGAGAGAGAGAGAGAGAGAGAGAGAGAGAGAGAGAGAGAGAGAGAGAGAGAGAGAGAGAGAGAGAGAGGCTTGATGTGCACCGGAAGCACCGGAAGCGTGGAAATTCGTGGCAAGGGCGGGTAGGCAATACGGCTGGCAACTTTCACTACCGTCAGCTGTTCGTGTCTGGGACGATGAAGCTCGGTACGTGCGAAAAGTGTGAGAAGGCGACAGAGCGGAGACTCTTAATTCGAGCCTCGTCGAAGCTTACCCAGTTTGGCGGCGAGCACTACGACGACAACGATGACGATGTTGCTGGTTACTTACGCTGTGTATTACAAATTGCTATGCAGAAACCTTACATTTGCAACACGCGCGTTTTTTTTTCGCTAGATCGTCTTTTAGAAATGGAGACGCCGGGTAGGTTATATTTTTTTTTGTTTGACATATCTAAGAACGGAGCTTGGTCGGTTATTGAAATGTCTACCGGGTTTGAATTTCCTTGCATATTACCGATTTTATAAACGATTATGTAGGTTTTGTTTACTGATCCCACAACAGTAGACGCAAGAAAAAGCAGAGAATAGTCAAAATGCGCGCGGCCAAACCACACCGAGAACCCGTTTGCCGGAACCGCCTGGAGCTACCTAAACCAACAAATCAGATGGTCAACGGGGGCAATTTCCGGTGACGCCTTCATGAGTCCGTGAGGTTATTTTATAGATAAAATCACCCTTGCGAACCCACCGGTCAACCGGACACGAGGGCGAAAGCGAAGCGGAAACACCACCGAAAGAAACGGGAAAAGCCCATCCAGTCCAGTCGTTCCGCGGTGAGTGTTTTCTCTTTGCTGAAGTTGTGCTGGAGTGGCCACTCGTTACCCCTTCCCAAAGCTTCTCTCCTTCTCCAGTTAATTACCTTCCCTTTATCCAGGTGTCAAAAATGCCTTCATCCATTTGGGGCGGTGCGCACATCAACCGACCGAAAGCAGTGGAGTTTTGGCGTGAAGTATCATGTAGATTTTCCGTGGGCACTACAGAACACTCCACCTTTCGGTGGACCGGAAATACAGGGAGGAGCACTAAGGTACTGGGCTTTGCTATGGGCCCCACATTATTAAATTCATAGAGCAAGTCGCAAAAAAGGTCCAACGTTCCTCGGGGGATTCGGCTAACGCTACATCCCTAAGCGTAGATGCCGGAGCTCACTCAGTGTCAGCAGACCGGAAACCGTACAGCAAATCGAGAAAATGCCTAGTGCCCACAGAACCGTCTTAGTTTCCGGCTACCGACGTTTTTCTTCCCTTGGTTCCTACCTTTGCAGCTGGTGCTCATGCGGGTAATTCGACAAATATTAACAAAAAAAAAAGAGTGGGAGCTCCCCCTTAATTATTTGTAATTTTGGTGTTAAATCTACCAACTGGAGCGACTGATGACTGCTTTGCCAGGCAATTGCTCAGGGTTACTAACAAGCTAATGAAGGTGATACAAAGATCTCAATCATTCTGCCACTTGGGTTGATGACATTATGGCGTTTTGTGGTTTACGATTGATTGCTGTAGAATGATAAAGAATAGTTCGTGTTCTTGGAAGCCTCAGATGGAAGTTTCGTTTTTCTTTTTAGTTCTAGTACATTAGAACGACATATGATGTGCTAAAGTGGTCCTAAGTTTTTATCCCATGTCCTAGTGTGCCACTGTAAAAAGATATGGGATATCTGTCTCAAGTACATCGCCTTAGACCCAGCTATTGCGTGAATTTTAAAGATCTATGAAAAAACTGCACAAGAATCGATGAGATCAGCACAGTTAACTAGGTCAGTTGGCTGTGTACCCAGATTGGCCATGATTGACCCCCGCAGCATTAGAAACTATTACCACTTCCCTTCGTTTGCTGCATGAAGCAATTCACGATCCTCCTTCCTTCACCTGTTTTTGCACTCCCTGCAGCACGCTTCTGCACTGTCAAGTTGAACCCATGAATCCTGGCCGGAACACCAAAGAATTGCATGTATAATTTATGCAAACATTCAAATTGCCCAGTAAATGCGGCAAAAACGCTTCCTGGTACCTTATAATTGCAACAGGAAAACGACGGGGCGTCAGAATGCAGCGCTCGGAAAAGAAGTTGCTCTTTCGCTTCGCTTCGTTCCCCGTTTCTTTCGTGTTAATCATTCGAGCGCACTCCAGTGAATGTTCGTTACCTCGAAGGCACCGATCAGGAGGCTAGGATCGGTATAGGACCAAGAGAAAAAAACGAACGTACGGACGGTTATTCCACAGTTCCACCGGGGGTTTTCTTTTTCTACTGTGATTATATGAAAAAACGGAAATAACATTTCCACAGTTAGGGGAATATTGTGCACCTTCATCAAAACTGCATAAGGCAACCTCGTCCCCGATGGTAGGGCGGCGTTGACAGGATTTTGAAGAAGGAAAAACATGGTCTGCCAATGAGCAATCAAGCGAAGGAAGCACAAAAAAAGACTCGCTAAATTGCGCGCGATCTCATGTTGCGCATGCTTTAAACAGATTAGAGCGCCTTTTGGGGTAATAAAGCAATTTAGACCGTATGTCTAAATCCGTATGTTTGCCGTTGCACTGTCACAACTTCCGCTTCACATCACCATCATTTCATCATCATCATCATCATTTCACTCCGAAAACTTGTCGAAAACTGTTCATTGGTGGATAAAATAATGGAAAACATTTTTAGACAAATCCAAAAATCTTCCTCGTATGACGAATATGCAATCTATTTGCATTGCATATTTGCAACAAGAATTACTTTAACTGAAAGGTAAGAATTACACATTGGCGTTAAATAATCGTAAAATAAATTAATCCTATACCATTCTGTCTGTAAACCCACCTCAATGTTTTATCATTTTCCTTCAGAACACAACTTGTGGTGAAGCAACTCATAAAAAAATCACTTATACATACATATTAGTATTATGCATACCAAGCCAAGAGAATATTAAAATGTAGTAAAGAGGCCTGCACTGGCCAACGATCGTGTGGTGGTAGGTAGATTGGTGAACGACTCGCGTAGTGGCTCACTCGCTAAGGACGATGACAAGAAATCGATTTTCGGTTTCGTGCCCGCTCCAGTATTGGCCACTTGGTATCGTTTTTAGTTGTGCGCTTCTTCCATTTGTTGTACACACTTTGCCTTCTTCTACCAATCTCCATTTTATTCCTACACTGCTAGTCCTTCCGTGCGGTCCTGGGCCCTCCTGAAGGGGTTGCGTTAATTTGAGTTATAGTGACGTATCACAACCGACGTCATTGTTTAGAGAGCATGAAACTATTTTAGGCCAGAGTGCGCCCCAAACCAAACCGGCAAACCAATCAAATTCGACTCGAACATTGCTTTGCACACGGAATCCTGCAACGTTAGCCCAACAATAATTCGTTTGAAATCAAACGCACACCGCTCCCGTTTCGGCCAACGATCCTACCGTCCAATGATATCAAATGGACAGCGAATGGAACAAGCGAGCCCCAGAAGCGAATACAAAATTTACGACCTTTCCGCCGAGCCGGAATCGATCATCATGGCACGTGTATGCCTGCCAACCGCAAGGCTCTAGCTAGGAGCGTGGGATAGACGCTCTTTGTAGGCCTGAATTCCGGTGGCTTATTAACCTCAATCCGTGAATAAATCCATAAGTCCGGGAGCAGCTGCCTGGTTGCAACATTATAGGGGCGGGCTTTCTGACTTTGGCGTCAGCTTGCGGTCAGTGCAGATAAAAAAATTCTCGACGCTCTCAAAAACGCCACCAACTTGGCCATCTTCCATAAAAGCGAACGAACACTTTTATGTGTCGGCATTCATTCTGGGTCTTAATCTTTGTTTACCACTCCAGACTCTTATCCCCTTTTTATGTCCTTTTTTTGGCAAACATTTTGCTCCCAATTTCGTTCCATTCTTTCTCGTTGATAGTAATATGGAGGATACGAGCCCGAGCCAGTGAATCAACAACCGGCCCAACCGCCAAAGGCTCGATGAGAATTATCGTAAGCACTATTACTTAGCCGATTCTATTCAACAGTTTAGTGGACCCCATGTGTCTGTGTGTGCTGGTACTATGGGACAGCCAGGCACAAAACTACCTGTTAAGTAAGACTACGAGAAAGGGCATCATAAAACGGTTGACAAAAAACGGGATTGGTTGTAAAAAGTTTTCCGCATGTTGCAGCGCCATTTGATACGATGACAAATGCGATGACTTTGCAGCGAGAGACGTGCCAACAGATTCGATGCTCCGCTGCACGAACTCTACCCCACCACGCCATCATTGGCCAGAACTGACTAGAACATTATATTCTCTACCATCCATTTCGTTGCTGTTGGCACCGTTGTGTAATGAAGTGAGGAAAAGTGGTGAATCGCATTATGCTGGCGATGGCGTGTTGATACACGGAATCGCTGGCTGGGCTTATAAGGTTATGGGGAAGTTTTCTTATTGCAAGCGTATTCTTACCTCGATGTTAATCGATTTAGTCCACATTCATAATCCTCTTTCATAAATGATTGCAACGAAAATGTGCGATGACCGCTAGTCGCTGGGACGAAGAGGTATTCCAAATTTCTTTCTCCCTCCCCTTCGGGTCCACCCACCGGAAGGAGTGCTGTTGGGTGTCTGGCAATCCTTGTGCAACGATGAAGTATGGATTGACTAGAATAAGTAAGAGGCACACCACCGTTCTTGCATTGCACCAATGATTTCGCCACTTTTGTCGCTCCAAGGCATTTGTGCTGGAAAAACACCGTGCACTTTCAGCGAGCAAGGCATGGAACGGTTTTCATCCTAGCGTTTGCCACATTCACTACACCAACCAGAACGGAAGCCACGCGCGTGAGGAAATTTGTGAAAAAAAAGAGATAGACGCGACAAAGTTTAACTCCGGAAGTAGGCAGAAAAATGGTCCAATTTTGTAGCTGCCGCAGTTTTCACCCTTTTACAGCCTAATTGCCTTCTGCAGCAACAGAGTGTATCCCGTACAGCAGGATACACGGCCAGCAAAGTATATCGAATGTGTGTGCTACAAGCGCCAGTGACAGTCGTTCGTGTCCTGCGCAGAAAGGACACCATTTTCCAGGAAGCAAAGAAGCGGCGTTTTTGACAGATTCTCGGATGATTTTTCCAGCGAGATTAGAAAAAGAGGATGCGTCGAACGATTCCTACTTAATTTTAGTCGAACGCGATCATTCCATGCCCTAAAAAGGGATCAAAACATGTATGTAAACCAACTATTTTGAAGAAAATTAGGCGCCTCCATTTCCGGTAAAATTGCATGCAAGTTCTACCACAGTTGCGAGCAATTTTGTAAGCTCCGCACGCTGAACCGCTGAATCCAAAGAGGGAGTCGATGAAAAATGGGAATTAATGATTCTGAAACACAACTCTTTGGATAGAAATTACCAGCATTTCGGCCTGCAGAATTCTCTTCTGCAGACGAAATTAGGTTTCCACTTTTAGAATCCTACACCCATGAAAGCTAGGAACAGGTGAGTATAGGCTTAGCAAGCGCGATTAGGTCATAAAATTGCGACCATCACTTTTTAAAAAAAGAGAGAATCTAACGGGACTGTTTCAAGATCCTTGGGGTCCTAGAATACGGGCGAGTCTTATCACACTTCTAGAATTCTAGACTAGATTCTAGTGAATGATGAATAAAAATGAACACAAACGTATGGGGATGTGTTCATCATTCACTAGAATCTAGCCAAAATTCTAGATGTGTGGACGCATGGTCATAAACAGGGCCTTTTTGTGGGCCGCCATATTGAATTTGTTTATGACATCCGTGTAGCTGTCTACGTTCCTAAACCAGGCAACTTGAGTTTGTTAATACGAAAAAATCCGGGAAAAGTTCTATGATTTTATTACACATTCACACAATCTAGAACA
Organism: Anopheles darlingi; assembly: GCF_943734745.1. Classification (NCBI taxonomy): domain Eukaryota; kingdom Metazoa; phylum Arthropoda; class Insecta; order Diptera; family Culicidae; genus Anopheles; species Anopheles darlingi. The sequence goes on from NC_064874.1 coordinate 65,457,577, forward strand.
AAACCACTAGAGGGAACTTGTAAACTTGATTATTCGTACTTCACAAAGCGAAAACAGCATTCTCGATGTAAACAAAAACCGGCTTCTTAACTGTCAACATTTTTCATCCTTTTTCTAAAGCCGCGAGACGGTTTGTTCTAGTAGACTCCACCTTTGTAGTTTAGCCTGATTGGACCACGTACTCCGCTAAAATCCACGTATTTTTTGACTAAGTTTGTGATTAAGTTTCATGGAAGTTTAGACTAAAAACCGCTTATTCTCGCTGTGGTGTGTTGAACTCTTTAAACAATGAAGCAGTTTAACCTCTTCTCCACCCTCCTTGTAAGCGCGGTCGTTTTGTTGCTCGCGGATGTGGCACTAGCCGGCCGGGATTTCTACAAAATTCTAGGCCTCCGGAAGACGGCCAGCAAGAACGAGGTGAAAAAAGCGTACAGGTAAGCATTGATAATCCCTCGCCCTGACAAAACGTTTTGAGCTAACCCGATGCATACGATGGTCTCTGCTTTGGTTTCGATAGAAAACTGGCCAAAGAGCTACACCCGGACAAAAACAAAGACGATCCGGATGCGTCCCAAAAATTCCAGGATCTTGGTGCCGCCTACGAAGTGCTATCGGACGATGATAAGCGCAAGCTGTACGATCGGTGCGGTGAGGAATGCGTGAAGAAGGAGGGCATGATGGACAACTCGGATCCGTTTGCGCAGTTTTTCGGTGCAGACTTTGGGTTCGGATTCGGTGGCCAGGAGCAGCGTGAAACGCCACGCGGAGCTAACATCGTGATGGATCTACACGTCACGCTAGAAGAACTGTACAGCGGAAATTTTGTTGAGATTACACGGAACAAACCGGTGATGAAGCCGGCCTCCGGAACGCGCAAGTGTAATTGTCGCCAGGAGATGGTGACGCGGAACTTGGGCCCCGGTCGGTTCCAGATGATGCAGCAAACCGTGTGTGACGAGTGTCCCAACGTAAAACTGGTGAATGAGGAACGTACAATTGAAATTGAGATCGAACCGGGAATGGAAGATGGACAGGAAACGCGCTTCTCCGGCGAGGGCGAACCGCACATGGATGGCGATCCGGGCGATTTGATTCTAAAGATTAAGACGGTGCCACACCAGAAGTTCGAGCGACGGGGTGACGATCTGTACACGAATATCACGATCAGCCTGCAGGATGCGCTCATCGGCTTCACGATCGATATTGTGCATCTTGACGGTCACAAGGTGACGGTGACGAGGGAAAAGATCACCTGGCCGGGTGCCCGAATTCGCAAGAACGGCGAGGGTATGCCAAACTACGAGAACAACAATCTTCACGGAACGCTGTACATCACGTTCGATGTGGAGTTTCCAAAGACGCAGCTCAGCGATACGGAAAAGGAAGGTGAGTTATTGATCAATCAGAACCCAGCAAGCCAGGCGTATCATTTCCAGTTTGCGAACCTAATCTTGCCATCTTTCCATCTATTCCAGACATAAAAAATCTGCTCAACCAACCCTCCAACAATCGAGTGTACAACGGTCTGCGATACTCGTAACTATGCTACAACCCGCATACGGCATACGGGCACACAGCGTGGCCACAGGGAAAACTAATTAAGAGCCATGAGACTACCGCCGGCCAGGCTCAGAAATAGCTTGATCTACTCTTAGGAAATCAACAAATTTAGTGTATGAACCTAGCGAGGGACACCGGACTCCCCGGTAGATTTCTTTCTTTAGGGCGTCTGCGAGGGCAGTATAATCGTCTAACCAATTTGATCGTGTCGGGACCGTTTTTGCGTTCCGGTAGCAAGCGGGTGCTAGCATATTTATTACTCCAATTGCGTTGTCCCTTCCTGAACCGATTCTTACGGCTTCTGTTCCCTACGTCAGGCACAATGCGCCCCATACCTTTTCTCCTTCTCCGATGCCGATTTTGTAAATAATGCGTTAGTTCGAAACTAAGCGAAAGTAATGATTACGAAATCCAATAAAGTCAAATGAACAAATGAGTTTGTTTCAGTAGCATCAGCTTTGTTTTGTAGAATAGGAATTCACTTAATACCACATCAAATACATTATCCGCGCAAAACGGAGTCCGTCGCATGGTATTTCTTTTGTACAAACCCCAGTGTACAATCGATTAGAAGTTTATCGTTTGTTTTCACCTTGCCACCGATTACACTTTACGCGTGCTGAAGGGCCTTTTGAAATATTCAAAGCAAATGGCCCAAATGGAGGTCGACATTGCGCATGCAAATAAGTATCCTGCAGTGTTATTCCATCCAGAAACACGCTCTCCCTTGGCGAAGCTTACAATGTCACGTTTGCACAGGCCGCGGCCTGGCATGGTTCCGGGCGTGAGCAGGAAATCAATTACGCTACCTATTTATACGCAACGAGCAATTGTGCCTAACGGAATAAAGGCGCAGAATGAATCGTCCGGAAATAACATGACAATTGTCGTCCCCTTTCTATTCGCTCCCGGAACCGGAGCCATCCTTTTTCTGCGATGAAAAGCGTCGAGCCTTCCTCTCGTCCATAGTGGTGATTCTCAAGGATGTACTCACACTCCCTTCCTCTTCCAGCTGAAGCAGCTGGACATCTTCTTCGTTATTTCTTTTCCATCTGCTGGCCTAGTTGTTTTGAAAACAAAACGTTATCGTCGCTCCCTCCCCCCTTCCTTCTGGCTACATCCCTATGACCCATCCCATGGTTGTATCATCATTGGTCGTGAGCGCGTTATCCGTCACGAGAAGCGGATTCGCGAGAAGTGCATGTTGCCATGACGATATCGTGCGCTCTCCCGCTCTCGAGAGCATGCGGATGCTGGAAGAGCGATGTCGTGTGAGCGATAAAAAGCCCCAGCTCACGCGGAAGCTCGGCGCAGAATCCACGATGTTCCGGTGTTCCGGCACCAAACGCGGCGGGGTTGACTCGGCGAGTGGGTTGCTTGTTGACAATGTCGGACATGACCAGGCGCGGATGGGATAGAGTGAGACAACGTTCTGCAACTGCCGCAGAGGTACAGATGTTGTTGTTGCTGGAGATGCGAGGCGATCGGTGGCACCCTTCACTCTCGCTTTCCATTCTCATATATAAAAGAAGCCCCCACAAGCCAGTGCGGTGGAGGCGCAAGGTACGACCACGCTGGTTCGTGCTTGTTCGACGATAAAAATCTCCCGATCCGCGGCTCGGTCAGGCTCTCTGGCACTGGCAGTGGTTGTCTCGTATCTCCGGGAATTTAGTCATTGCAGAAGCATCCTCACCGCTGCGCTAGTCCACACCGAGGCGGCGGACACTTTTTGGATGGCCTGGTCCTGGCTTAGTTTTCCCAATAGTTTTTCGTTCCGATCGTGAACGAGAGTGAAGGTTGCTGTGCAGTTCCGTGATAAGAGGCATACCTTTCGAGTGTTGTTCCGAGAGAAGTGCCGATAAAACCGAGCTAACCCCTAGTGATGCTGTGACCATGAAGCTGCAACATTAATCTAGCGCTAATGGGGTGTGCTGTGTCCTCTGCTGGCGCTTTTATCGCGCCACCCGTGTCGTCGACCGATGTCAGTGCTCCTGTGGTGTACGTTCCAGGCGAAAGGCGCTGAACTGGAAACCAATTGCAAACGAACGAACGAACGGGATGAAATGAGTAACAGTCAACTGGAGTTGGTGTTCAGTTTACACAGTTGGGGCCTCGGGGCAGATTAGGTGGTTAGGGCGGTCCCAGATGTAATCCAGATGAAGGCCTGGACTGCCTGGTGTCATACGGATGATTTGCGACGAATACTCGACAGTCAAGTGCGCGCATCCAGTCAGATCCTGTTTGGTGCAGTACAGTGACTTCCTCTACCGTGACGAATAACTGCTGTTTGGTGGAAAAAGGTCAGAAAAAGGTGAAAATTGAACGAATTTGATCGCCTCAAAAACACACGCCAAGAAGGGGGCGTCCTTCAGACGCAGTATCCGGATAAGTAGGAATCCCTTGTTGGAACGTGATATCATTGCATAAAAATCCAATCAGAAAGGTTATCCGAGATCAACGGAAAGGGGGTCACTGGTCGGGTCAGGCCTTTCGGCGCTAAGCACAGCACAGGTAGCATGAAATGCAATTTAAGCATGTTGAGGCGCCGAAAAAGGACTCCCTTTCGAATCGACTCGTATCGCTTCGCTACGGTATTGGACCACTTCAGTAATAGATTTGGTTCGATTCGTTGACCCTTCGGCCACGAGCCCGCTGTGCTATCCTTGGTTCTACGCTACTCGGTTTTGCTTCGCGGATATTTTATACTATATCGTTCGCCGGTGGTGCCGAACGGCTTATGCTTGAGTTTCAGCACCGCGGCACTTCGACGTCTTCCAGCTTACGGATGGCTGAGGCAACAAGAAGGTAAGCAGATAAGCTTTCCGTGGGTTCTCTACGCGGGGTTCGTTGATTCGGAAGCGAGGAAACGCATTCGCGAGAACGGGAGGAGACAGAAAATCAAATCCAAAGTGCAAACATCTGCCCCAGTGCCAGTTGATGGATCGTACGGTGGATGGGATTTATGGGTGTTTTCTCCATAGTGGCACAACGAGATAGCGGTTACCTTTACCAGGGAGACGGCCATCCCGGGAGTCAGGAGTGAGCACATAACTTCGTTAAGATCCTGGCATGATATCCTTTTTGGCGAAATGGAAATGCTATGTCGATGTAACGACGCTGTAACCCTTCCACCTATTGCTATAAATGTTTGCCCTACATGTAGCAATGATGGCCATTGCACGTATTATTTATATGCAGAACATGTAATATAATGTTATCACAACGAAGTACTAGCTACTAAACTACTAAACAAGTTTAATTCAATTCTAGTTCTGCTAATTGAGTTCTAATCGTTTACTGCAGCTGCTCCCGGCTCCTTTCGTCTAATCAGATATTGAATTCTGATGTTATATGTTGATTAGCGATAAATTCGTCTTTTGCAACTCAAAGTATAACGATTCATTGCTATTGGGCACCGCTAATTAACTATAAAATCGCAAAGTTTCACCACCTTTTCCCCATTATTTGCGGCAAACGTCAGCGCAGGAAGTTTTGCAAAATGGTTTCAGTCCTGTTTTACTTTTTGCCGAATAGAATAAAGTAATTCCAGCTTTTTCTTGGACTTTATTAGGAACAAATGCCATGCCAAATGTTCCTGGCATTTTCCGCCATCACAATGCAGTTCGCCTCGATCTGATTCCACATCACGTGCTCTTAATTTGCCCTTGTCCTTTGGATCATTTCATTTCAACAACACCAACATATTGGCGAAGGTTGGCAAACTTGAGCTGAAACTCAAGCCTGAGCCAATGGACACGCGAATTATCAACCTCTCCTCATCGGAGGTTGTGTGTTCGGATGAGAAGCCCTTGGGACCAGTCCATTCAATGTTTGGCCTCGGTTGTAGAAGCGGTCGTTGTTGATGCAGTTGAGAGTAGGGGGTTACCGTGTTGCACCTTATATGCACCACGTTATTGTGATGCGATGTTTTGGTTTCGCTATGGTTCTCGGCCGGTCAACAATACGTGACGAATCAGCCGTATCTCTGCACTGAACACAAGCCCTGATGTGTCGAGATGCCATTAATCTACCGGAAGGTGGCTTTTGGCCGTTCTCCGCCAAGGTTTGAACGATCGCGTTGTGGTTGACACATTTTTTGCAGCATAACACGTGCTGTACGGTGACCATGGGCCTTTTAGGAGGAGCTTTCGCATGACCATGCGCCCGTCAAAGGTTCATTATTTTCCCTCACCTGGTCCCTCTGATTTGTGGCTAGTTTGGGCACCACCGTGGGTTGATGATTGAATTTATAATTGCTTTTATTAATTAAGAAAGAATTCCATCATTCCGCCTGGCGGCTGTGGTGATGCCGTAGGGTGGCAATAAACGGATTTACGGTATGCCGTTGGCACCCACGTTTCATCTATTCTTCTTTTGCTCCGTGCCAATGTTCAACTTGTGCAGATGCCGTTGACCGTGCCGGTCTCGGTCGTCCCGGTCGTTATCCTTTTCGAGGAGAGAAAATGCCGAGCCAGGAGAAACAGGAAGAAAAGTCGTGGACAACAAAAAATGTTCTTGGCAAAAGTGAAGCACCTACTCCGAGAGAGCGGCCGTTCGCATACCACTCTACTATGGCCGACGAGGCTAGAGTTATGTTCGCCCAGGAAAGGAAAACAAATTGCACAAAAGCTAGCGTCGCGTTGGAGCAGATTATCACCGGAGGCAACGAACGGACGAGCGACCGAAAGCAGGAGTTGGGAACCGAAAACATCGGAAAATCGGAACACTGCTTGGAAGCGGTCCAAAAAGTTTACTGATTTATTTGTGCACCAAGAGAGGAGGAGAAGTAAAGCGACAGAGCCGAGAGCCGGGAAGAGCCGCTAGTCTAGGTCGAATGGGACGTGAGGGTTCTCGAGAAGTTCCAGCACATCTAGTTTCTAGCGAACTATCGAATGTTGGTCGCCACGATGGTTGACGCCTGAGGGTTTGGCAGGAGTAAGACCTCCCCATGACTCCCGCGTTCGATGCCAAATGAAGGCGCACGCGGTGGTGATGACCGAAAATAAAAATCATTTATTCGTCGATCTCGGTCATCATCATCGTCATCATCAGTCACTGGCACACGTGGTTGCAATAATGTGTATGCCATTATAATAATGGCTTTGGATGATGCTGATGTGAGCATAAGTTGGATTGGGTTTTGATGATGAAATTGGATGAAATCGTCGTCGCCTCCGTGCCGAGTAATTGTGATTATGAATTCCAATGCACCTGATGGCAATCGCTTGAGTGCATGTTGGGCTAAAAGCTTATACGCTACAACATAAAATGTTGTCTGGTGTGATCACATTAGAATGTTCGTTGAATGGACTGAATCCTGATCTCTAAGTTACCACCAACCTGCTATAGATAGCATAGTCGGTTTAGCGATAGTGATTGTGGTAGCAATGAGAATGCAAGGGCAAGGATAAAGAGATTGAGCGAAAGAAAGATTAGTACACTACGAGACAGATTAGAGGGTGAATGAATCTTTGAGCTGTACATAACAAGTTTTTTCTAAAAGAAAAAAATAGAATACGAAAGAATAGGGTAATTATTTCAATCTCTTGTTGCTGCCGGAAGACTCCTTAAGATCTTAAACGCTCTCTCGTTCCACAACGGATTTTGGAAGTCTAGTCCGCCATTAGTGATCAAATGGCATTAGGAGTAATGACTACATCTGCTGTTTTCAACAGGGTCCAATTCTGAATTCCACTTTTAACTGAGCACATATTGTTCTTAAACCGTGTCCAAACGATGACGAATGTTGGAGAATTTCTCGACGAGAACTTCGCAAACAAACGTCATCCCATACAAATCCGGCGAGAAGTTATCGCGATAACTGGAATGCACGTGTAGAGAGCGAGCAAGCGAGAACGAGCGAGAACTTCTTTTGGAGCTGTCAAATCGTATGTAAACAGTAGGGCGTGAAAGTTATCGCGATAACTTTTGCTCAAATTGAGCAAAAGTTATCGCGATAACTTTGTTGCTCGTCTGGACGGAGTTTTAGACTCAAGCTTGGTGTAGATAGGTCAGGTTGTTGCACCTACAACTCAATCTGAGTCCAAAATTCCAACAGAAATTAGAAAGAATAGATTCACAGTTCATTTACTGTTAAGACATAAAATATTCAAAATAGTTCTTCCAGTTCTTCATTACTAATTGTGGGAACTGCTCTCCGCCCTTACCAGCTTTCCTCATCATCATTTCAGAACATCGGCACACATGGCGCACGACTACAAGCCACTACTGGCCACCGATCGGCGAGTGACGGCGATACGGAAGAAGAAGCTGCGCTTCAAGATACTGTTACTCATGGGTACCGTTTCCGCCTGTCTGCTGTACGCAATCGAACGACCTTTCTGGTGGGATTATACCGCCCTGGAGACCCCTCTGTGGAACGAGGCGCTCGAGACACGTGACGACGAGCAGCACTTCAACTACAACAGCTCGTACTTTGTCAACACGATCGGTTGCAAGATGCCGAGTTTTCCGGTGTTGAACGAACAGATACAAAAGTTTGTCGAGGTACCAGAACCGATCGAGTGTACCCCGTTGTTGCTGGAATCGGACGAGCGGTGGCTGTGGTTCCGTTTGCCGGATGAAGATATCGAGCGGCATTATAACCTCACGAACGCCAGCCTCATCCAGTGCTGTGTGCAACCATTCGAACGGGTTACGGACGACGAGGAACGTCAGGTGGGCAACGAAAGCTGTTTCGCGTATCCGGAGCGGTTCCGCGTAACGGACCTCGAGTTTGTAGAGGTTCACTGCCAGCATCCAATGCTGAAGGACGGACCCTTCTATCGGGATTATTTCGCATTCGTACCCCGGAAACCGGCGGTCGAGGAGCGAGTTCGTGGCCACCGGCAACGTGAAGCATCCGAACCGCAGCTGAATGTGATGGTGCTTGGGTTGGATTCCGTCTCGAGATTGAATCTTCATCGGCAGATGAACGCCACCGTCGACTATCTGTTGAACACACTGAACGGTTGGTACTGCCGACCATGTGGCTCCATCGAGTTCCATTTAATGTTTCTGTCCTTTCTTCTACTTGCAGCGATAGAGATGTTCGGCTATAACAAGGTAGGGGACAATACGTTCCCCAACATGATACCGGGCTTGACCGGTCTGGATGTGGATGAGCTAAGTGCGGCCTGTCTGCCGAACACGAGCAGTACCTTCGATCTGTGCCAGTTCGTATGGAACAAGTTCCGTGATGTAGGCTATCGAACGGCATACGCCGAGGACACGTCAGCGCTGGGGACGTTCAATTACTGCAAGAAAGGCTTCCGGGTGCAACCCACCGATTACTATTTGCGGAGTTTCTACCGGCAGATGGAATCGAACGTCGGGTATAACAAAAAGCTGAACGCCAAGCTGTGCCTCGGCGGACGTACCCCAACGGTGGTGCTTCTGGATTACGCGAGAAAGCTGGTGCGAAGATTTGGCATCGGCGAGCCGCTGTTTTCGTTGCTGTGGGGTGTCGGCATGACACACGATTTCTTCAACAATCCTGCACTCGTTGATGCCGACTATCGGAGATTGCTGGAGTTTATGAGCGATGAGGCGGGGTACTTGAACCGAACGGTGCTTATTCTTATGAGCGATCATGGCATACGATGGGGTTCCTTCCGGAACACATACCAGGGAATGATGGAAGAGCGACAACCCTTCCTGACGTTCGTCCTTCCACCGTGGTTCCAATCACGCTATCCGACGGCATACCGCAATCTACGCCAGAACCGTCTTCGGTTAACGACGCATTTCGATCTGTACGAAACGCTCAAGGACATTGTGAGTCCAAGTCCGGGCTTAGAAACGGACTCGATTAGAGAGCGTGCGGTCGAGCTGATCGAGAGTAAACCAACTCCACGGGGCATCAGTTTGTTTCTGCCCATACCGGTGACTCGAACGTGTGAGGATGCCGGTATTGCCGCGCACTGGTGCACGTGTCACGATCACAAGACGTTGGCCAAAAATGAGCCGCAGGTCGTACAGGCGGCACGGTTCGCGTTGGATCGGGTAAACCATCTGCTGCTGGAGTATCCCCAGTGCAGTGTGCTGCATCTGAATTCGATCGAGGACGCGAGTGTCGGCATGTCGCCGGAAAACATTACGGCCAAACACAAGTTCAGCGACATCAGCGTACGGTTCGTGACGAAACCGGGCGAGGGTGAGTTTGAGGCCACCGTTCGTATCGATTCCAACAACAACAGCTTCCTAACGGGCACGGTCAGCCGGACGAACCTCTACGGCAAGCAGAGCTACTGCGTCGATGACTATCGGCTAAAGCTGTACTGTTTCTGTGGACTATAGCATCAGCGGTCTCGGGTGAAAGGGGAAGCCAGTATATTGAAAACACCACCACGGTACACGCCGGGTCGTCGCGTGTCCCGTGCGGATGATCGAAAATCAAAAATCCAACGTCGCGGTTCCAATGGAAACAGGAGATAGTAAGCGAGATACGAGTAGTTTATCGGTCCCATCGCAAAGGTAGTTTGTGGGGTGGGCTACAGACAACGCGGCGAGCTGGAGCGAGGTGTAGAGCTTTCGTCAACGGAAGGACACCTTGCTTCGCTTTGTCCTTCGTTTGCCACGTGCTTCCGTTTTATCCGTAACCAGACGGGAAAATATCAATAAACACATTATTTTATACAAAACATGAGCAGTCGCCCCTTCGATAAGCGTTCTTCGTTCTTTCTTGTCCGCCACATGGTAAAAAAAGGCTAAAGAAGGGTGTAAAAACGATTTTTTAAAAATTCGTGTCGGTTTTGCTGAATGGGCACATCTTCTTCTTCTTTGCTCATGTTTTTGTTGTTCTTCTTTGTTGTTTTGGTTTGCGGTTTAAGGTTAGGAACTCGCCGTTCAAAAATCTCTGTAAAAATTGAGAAATTCTTAATCATTTTTAAACTATTTCCTGTGCGATAAGACCAATCTGCACTTTCTCCGACGTTTCCGTTGAAAAAGAGGGTTGCGAAGGCTCAGCAGGTAATGAAAAGGCGGTAGCGAAAAATCCTGATTTTGTACGATGAAGATCACAAAACACAAGAAAACTCGTAAGTATATGAGTTTCTACATCAACAATTTTGGATTCCGCGAACCCCTGCTCTGCCTGATCGATGGAAGCTTCTGCCATGCGGCCTACAAGGTAACATCGAAAAGGATGCACGTACCCTTTTGCTTGCACACTCACTTTCCCGTTTCCGTGTTCCCGTTCTTACAGATCCGGTTACAAATCGAAGAACAGCTGAAGAAGTACTTCCAGTGTGAGGTGAAACCGATAGTGACGGCTTGTATTATTACGGAGACCGATAATCTAGGGGCCGGCTTCGTCGGCACCAGTCAGCTGTTGAAGCGCTTTCTGGTACATCGGTGTGGCCACGAGAAGCACCCCATCGACGGGTCCTCGTGCATTAAGGCCATCACGCAAACGTGTCG
>NC_064874.1:65471056-65473556 GCF_943734745.1 Anopheles darlingi
GTAGCTGTTCTGTCGTTCGCTCGGGCACACCTTTCGGCAACCGACTCTCGAGTGTACCAACGATCTGTGCCAGCAGCACAGTAAATACGGATCGTAGTTGCTCCTCTGTTTTTAGTGCCTGCTGTTGGCAGAAGGCAATGAACTGGCTTTCCATTGCCTTTGGAAGCGTCTGCTGAAGTCGGTTCACTATCGTACTGTAACGCCGGTACTCGTCATTCTTGCTCTTTTTCAACGTGTCAATTTGCTGGTTAAGCTGCTCAATTTGCCGTGATTGGAGCAACAGTATGTCCATCATGCGATCCAGCTTACCATTCACGTCGGCCAGTTGTTTACCGTCAACCAACTGCACAGGTACGCCGGTGGAGGTAGCACCCCCAGGAGTAGTCGGTGGTGGTTTCGTAGCATTTGTTTCACTTGAATCCGTCTCCTTCACAACCGTTTCCTTCGGCACCTGTGAGGGTACGGTCTTCGGCCAGAATGTCGGTTGCGGCGGAGAAGGATCAACCGCTGCATTACGAGCGTCTCGCGTGCTGCCGGTGACGGTGGGTGGCGATGGCGAGTCATCTCTGATGTCTCGTGCATTAACATTAAGCTTTTCTTCTTTTGAAGACACCGAATCAACATTAAAACTGGCCGTCGAAGCCTTTTCCTCATCGTCACGAGGCTTGCCATTTCCATCCGCTTCGTCCTTCTTGTCACGTCTTTCTTCAGCGCCATTTTCCAGCACAACAGCTTCTCCGGCTTGGTCATAGCGTACGATCAACTCGCCACCCTCATCCTCACCATCATCTTCCGGGTTGATTTCGCCTTCGTAGCTATCCTTCCGCTCGATGCACATATACTGGAATAGTTCATCCGCGATACTGATCCCTGTACCGCTCTTGGTAGACATGATCTGCTGCACCTCTCGGCTAGGACTTGACCCTCCGCTGGCTAGCATTTCGGCTGAAGGCATGGGTGGCACGATTGGAGGAACGTCTGCAAAAATACCATCACGGTAAACACATCGATCGCAATCTGCAGTAACGAAAGGCCGGTTTGAAGCGGTTCTTACCTTTTCCGACATTATCCTGCTGCACTTCGCCATTCGTCGAAGAGCTGGTGTTTAGTTTGGCCTCGGATGCCGCTGCCCTGTTGTTAATCATGTTGACAAACTCCTCTAGTGCGTTGGCTGTCGGTGGAGGTGGAGCCGTTAGTCCTGCTACTTCTCCGATGATCGACGCCTTCTTCTGACCATCCGTGGAGGTCAGTAGTTCGACGATGTTAGATTGTGAATGGTTCAGTTGTTGCTGCTGTTGCTTGGTAGCGTTCGCAAGCAATATCAGGGTGCTCAGAACGTTCGGGTTGACCGTATCGTCGGATTTGATTTTTTCTGTAATTTTAGAAACAACGAAATACGATTCATAATGTTGGTTTTATGTTCTATGTTGCAGTGAAAACTATGGCCATTAAAAAAAAATGGATTCAAAAAAGATGAGAAAAACAGAAACCAAGCAGGAACAACGAAAGGATTTATAAAACGCTACCTCGCACGGTCGGTGGTTCCGCATCGTCCAATGTCAGTATCTTGGTAAAGTGCTCCACGCTAAGCGAAGCACTTGAAACGTTCAATACGACAGTACCAGTGGAGGCCCTCTTCTGTCGCTTCTTCAGCTCGTTTGCCGTTCCCCCATTGGTGGTGGATAGTGTCTGCTCTAACTCCGGATCCACGATGGCACCCGTTATCCTGCTTATTCTGTTTACGTCTGCCTCTTCCTCCTCTTCCTCCACTGCCTCATCCACGTCCTCTCCGTCATCCGGATCGTCCGTATTGTTGGCGACTCGTTCGGAGCCGGCCACTGAGGCAACACTCGTATTGCCACCGCCCTCCTCCTCATCTTCCTCCTCGTCATCACTTGTGCAATCGTCGCTGCCACTGGCACCGCTCGTGCTAGCCGAGCCAGACGAATTGTTATTGCTGCAGGGTGTAGTAACCGGTGCCACACCACTGGCGGAGTGATCAGTCAGTAACGCCAGTGGATCGTACTGAACGCCTCTGATCGAACCGCTTCGCTCGGCGTAGGAATGCTTCCAGTTGCCGGGTCGCTCTGCTGAAGAAGGAGAACAACGGCAAACTCAAATCGATGCAGCATATCATCGGCCATCGTGCGTGAGTATAGTGGGTGTGTAGACACGACGGCATAGCTTACAGTATATAGCAATCTACCTAACGAAACCAAGCGCCACAACTATTGCGATTGATTATGCCACTTTAGTAAGGTTTCGGATACAAAACAGAAACCCCTTTATCAAAGAGACATTGCAAGATACAGAAAACAGAACCACAAATCATAACATTCAGCAACTCACTAGACATGCAGCCAACGAAAACAAATCATATTTGCAGGACCAACTACAGTAGGAGCGAACGGGAGGAGGAAAGAAGATCGGGGTATCCTAACGCACCAAGATTCAACAGTCCTAACTTCCTCAGAGGAAGAGTATTCCCCCCCAACGAAAG
>NC_064874.1:65476056-65486056 GCF_943734745.1 Anopheles darlingi
GAAATTGTTGAGTAAAGTTAAAAATTTCCCACTTTTTACAGCGATTTTCAAACTCTAACCTCAAAGCCAAAACAACAACGGTACAGTGCTATGCAGTCCTTTTCCGCTTGGAATTTTCAGTTCTAATAAAAAGTTTACCTTATTTTTCGCTAATCGCTCATATTTTATCGAGCATCACTGTAGACACAGGGTTGCAGTCGATGGTGACTTCAAACAGTTTATACTGTACGGGTCGAGTCGAGGGAAAAAAGCCTGAGTGGAACGCGAGATTGGGTAAAAAACCAAAACATACACCTCAACCGATTCAAATAATTTTAGCGGTTATACATTTCAAAATTTTGCCGTTAGATAACCATAGAATGAGCCGGACACAGAAATACATGTGGAAAGTGGAGGAGGGGTGGGGAGGGAGCGAGTACATACCAAGTACATCGCTTATACCTTCCCCCGTCCCTTCCAGATAGATAAAAAAATGATTTAGACATAATAATTATCCCAAAAACATGCACACCTTTTCAGTTAAATATCTTTAAAAAATACGTTATAAACGTTAAATAGTGCTATTAGAGAAGGGGGTAGGGAGAAGCCATTACATTTTCACTGTCGAAAGATAGTATTTGGGTAGTTTTTCGCACCATAAATTGGGTAAAAAACCAAGATATACACCTCAACCGATTCAAATAATTTTAGCGGTTATCCATTTCAAAATTTTGCCGTTGGATAACCGATAGAATGAGCCGGACACAGAAATACATGTGGAAAGTGGAGGAGGGGTGGGGAGGGAGCGAGTATATACCTAGTACATCGCTTGTACCTTCCCCCGTCCCTTCCAGATAGATAAAAAGATGATTTAGACATAATAATTGTCCCAAAAACATACACACCTTTTCAGTTAAATATCTTTAAAAATACATTATAAACGTTAAATAGTGCTATTACAGAAGAGGAGAGGGAGATGCCATTACATTTTCAATGTCAAAAGATAATATTTGGGTAGTTTTTTGCACCATAAATTGATTTAATCTCATGTTTAAGGTTCTTGATCATTCCACTGGTTATTTAACGGTCAAATTTTGAAATGTGTGGCCCCTAAATGTATGCAATTTGAACCGGAAAGCCTACCGAATCGGTTGAGGTGTACATATTGGTTTTTTACCATAAATTGATTTAATCTCATGTTTAAGGTTCTTGTTCATTCCACTGGTTATTTAACGGTCAAATTTTGAAATGTTCGGCCCCTAAATGTATGCTATTAGAATCGGTTAGCCTACCGAATCGGTTGAGGTGTATATATTGGTTTTTTACCCGAGATTGTAAACGCGTAGAAATCGGTTATTTAACCGCTAAAATTTAAATTCAACCCCTAAAATTATGCAAATCGGTATTTTTATTTTCTTTTTCTCTTTTGAAAAAAACCATGATTCGTTTTACAAAACGAGTTTAGTATTTTCGATAACTTGAGCAGTTTAAAACATATTTTACTTATTGATCGTTATGCAGGTTTCATCGCATAACCATTTTCCACTACGAAAGATTTGTGCTGTACAAGATTGTATCACAATCATCGATCGAATAGTATTGAACGGTTCACATCGCCCCTGTATTATTCAAACGCCCGCCCCAGGGGGCCGCGTGCAAGGATAATGAAGCAACCACGTCCACGCCACGGTAAACAACAACGCCGCGTATCAGTCGGTTGCCGCGTGTAGCCAGGAGGACTTTCAGGGATACCATTACACGAGAGCGCGATTCGCTCGCGAACGCGTATCGATGGAGACCGGTGCCGGTAGTTGTTTGGGAATCGTTTGGAAGTGCAAAACATATTAAGCGCTCTGTTGGAGGCACTCCAGCAGGCAGCGTGTAAAGTAGTAAATGTAATTAGCATGTCTCGCGGGGACAATGTTAACTGAAGCAAACAAGAAGAAGGAACTGAGCCAACGAGGAACAAGAATAATGGTGCCGCTCGTTGTTAGTAGACCTTGGACGTGTAGGGTGTAACCTACTAACACAGCTCTGGCGTCGATTCCTCCTGTAGTGCGTTTCGGCTTCTTCACTCTCGCCCGTTACCCAACCACTAGCTCCTCACGCATGACGTGATGGCAAGTGTCTGGCAATTTTCAGCGAGTGCTTCTAATTGACGCTAGAACGTGAAGAATATCGGTTCTGTTGAAGACGCCATACGGAACTATTGTTTGTGCAGCTTGGTGCGTGAAACATGTGTAACTGTTATTGATGGCAGTACGTAGGGCGACAAATGGTCGATTTTGGTTGTGCTAGATTGCATTAAATAAAGTCGTCAAACGATTTAAAAAGGCATGGCATGGACGTCATACACGTTGGATGGTTGACAAAGCCACCGCGGCTGCAAAGTTGTATTTCTTTCGTGTTATGTCGTGCCAGCGTATCGTGCAGTGTTAGTGGCAGTGTAAAATTTGCATTTCCCAGTTCGATGAACTCCCGCGACCGTCTGGTGGTCGCATGTTGAGGTGGCATGTGTTGAGTGCATTCTAGAACACGCTTTCAGTACGGTCTTGAAACCATGGTACACCTTTATCAGTCGACTCCGGGCGGTGAGACTGGGGGTGGTCCAAGAAAGAGTACGAAATTTTTCGACGGCTTCCGGTCACTGTTTTTGCGCCGGAACTCGAAGCCCTCGGAAACTGGACCTCAGAACCCGTTGCCAATCGCGCCTAGCGACAGTGTCGAAGTGCGCCTTTCGCCAAGAGCACCAATCGCAGACCCGGAACCGTTGAGTGAGCCGTCTTCGTTAGTGATAACGGATACTACCACAAACAACGCAGTACCACCATCGATCGGTTGTCGTACGGTTACCATACATCTGCCTCACCACGGCAACAATCGTTACGATATACGTGGTTCGTCGTCGACAAAGCTGCTACCACAGCCGAAGGACACTCGAGAGCCTCACAGAAAGGTGACCATCAAATCCGTCAAACGACGGTCCTTTGGCAAGCGCATCAACAACCTGTGGAGTAACTTTGGACTGCTGAGGAGCTCGGAGAAGATCGTGGAGTTCGCCAATGGTCATGGTAAGTTACGCGTTGTTTGAACCCAACTCCTTTGAGACAATGATTTCATTATCAACATTGCCATCCGTTTTACGTCTGCTTCTTTCTATGGGATTCGTTGTGGTGTTCAGCCATCTGCTGGGCGTCTCCATCGCGTGTTAGCATGCTGCTGGTGCGCCAGTTGGTTTTTGCTGGCGCATCACAGTTTTGTCCATCAGGTCTTTTTTTTCCTGGGAAAATATTGACACAACCGTGGTGGTCGTCTTCGATCGTTTGCAAGCTGATTGATTGGAGCGATTCATTGATTGGCGAACGGAGGTGATTATTATTAGAACATCTGGCTGCAGCTACACAGAAAGGCGCAGAGTTGTTGTTGGTTTGTTGTTGAAGAAAAATTTATACACATCACCGCTCAGTTTGTGGGAGTCGTGAGGGAGCGGATAAGGATTATTTTTCACTTGCTTTGGTTCGCACCACGTGCAGAAGGGATAAACTTTCGCTGCAACCGATGGTAAACCGAGGATAAACATCTTTTGACTAATTTAATGAATCATGCTCAAGTGTGAGCGGATAAGTTGTATGTTATAGTGCTATGAATTAAATGCTGTTACAATAAATGTCATTAAGCAATTTATTTGTCAATTAAAATTGTAAAACCCGACAACTTTATAGTAATATTATCTGAGTGCTCTTGTATGAATGCAAAAATTGTTAATTAACTGCTTATTCACGTAACAGATATAATGCCTTATGACATCCCTCACACCTTCCTGTAGCTCCCCTTCTACCAACGCTCCATAACCGAACCAAAGGCCCTCGGCGCGTTTCCAACGTTGCACTGTTTACCGTGCCTGACCCAAACATAAACCCACGATGACCAGCACGTGGTTGACCTGGAAAACAGGTGAACGAACAAATTCTTCGTTCCCTTGTGTTTGTGTGTTGGTGATTCTTGGCAAACATAAAGAGGAGGGATGAGGATTGATTTTCAACTCAATTATCCTTAATGCGTTGTGCACTATGGCTGCTGGTAGGTCCTGAGGGAGCGAACCCTGACCAAGCGTTAGTAGCACATACCTAGAAGAAGGAAACCAAGATGGACCTTCTACGTGGAAGGGTTTTTTGATTGACGGCACGCTCACCTGAGCCGTGAGTTCGGTGCTGAGCTACAGTTACCGGCACAATAATGTGCAGGTCTCATTTTTATTTTTTATTCTTTAAAAAAAAGAATAAAACCGACATATCTTTCCTATGTTGCTATTCAGAACTAAACTATTCCTTTAAAGCACACACAAGTTGCTAAACAATTAAAATAAAATTCA
Source organism: Anopheles darlingi (assembly GCF_943734745.1). Lineage (NCBI taxonomy): Eukaryota > Metazoa > Arthropoda > Insecta > Diptera > Culicidae > Anopheles > Anopheles darlingi. Next base: position 65,480,408 of record NC_064874.1, read on the forward strand.
ATATCGTATTTCCATCAAACAAAATACTTGGTGCTGGTACGAACAGTTTGTGGCACGACAAAGACGATGGCCGGTTATTTTTCGTAATAGTTTATCATTAGATTTTGAGTGTATCACCATTGGAAAATAAACGACAGGGGTTTAGCTAAACTATTAAATCGAAAAGCATTTTTACCATGCTGTTTTGTTTGAACAACGCAAGGGCAAAAATTATATAAAAGATCTCGCTAGGTAACGTTTGAGAAAAAAGTAAGACGATCAAGTTTTGTCTGCACTTTATTTTATTTGTGACTGTTGGCTTGAATGCTTTGCTCTCACAACGACAAACCGCTCTCAAACCGGTTGTGGCAACGACGGCAGGAGCCAGGCCGAAGCCAAAGTCGGACCCCTAGTAAGGGAGCTGTTCAGCCGACCGTCCGGCGCACGGTTCGGTTACCACGTTTCCTCCCGAGACCGATCGACTGCTCACTTTACACCCAACATAACGAACCGCGCGATCCGTCCGCTGCTCCACCATCCAGTGGACGAGCGAGCCACCGGCAGGGTCCATTGAGGGCTTGCGTTGTGCGGCCGTCAAGCGCATGGCTGTCGTCAGTTGTATCGGTCACAACTTTTATACCAAAATTTACACCGCGGTTTGTATACAAGCGAGAACACATCAGCATATCTCGATAGAAGTACGCCTTCGCCTTCGTTCTCGGTGGTTGTTGAACTCGCGCGGTTGTGCCCACTACTGTGGTGCGGTGTTGGAGGTTGGAGCGCGCGCGAGATCAAGAAAACATGGTTTTGTGCAGTGCTGGTCTGGGGGGCTGGTAACGCCACCGCTATAAGCCGTAAGAAAGAAACAAACCTGTTCTTCGAGCATTCGTGTGGTAGCCGCTGTGCTTACTGGTGATCTTCGTCGTTGGGAGTTCAGGCGATGCTTTGGTTGCAGCCATGCCGACATCCACGCCGATCGGCTTGCATTTTTTGCATCATTCTCTCAGTGGTCACGTTTCATTAGCAATGATCGAGCACAACATTGTGTCTTCAGCGCAAGTGATGGTGGCGTAACGTTGGTGCGGCAATAGTGCAGTGCGTAAAATAGAACTTAGCTTCCCGCTTAAAGTCTCCCACGTTCCACTGCCGTCTCGAGAGTTTCCAGTGCCATAGGAACATTAATGACTTTTCCGTCAGCAGCAGTCCGCTGCCGGTTTTTTGTGTCGTTGTCACAAGACTGATCGACGAGTGACTTCCCATGTCATCGCCTCGATCGTGAGGGTGTGTTGTGGAATAACGAAAACATACAAACCGAATTAGTGTCACCAGGGTGTGTCTTTTGGGTGAAGCGAGTCGTTGAGCAATAATAACCGGTCGCAGTAGAAGCACGTGGATCACATCTGGTATCAATTGACACGAGTGTTTAAGTGCTACACGTGCCGCACATCACCAAAAACACAAAACTGCATCAATTTCAATCGTTCTAAAAAACGATCTACGATCGCCTAAGTGATCATATGCCTAATAGGAGAGAGCAGCACTGCGCTCAGCCCGCTAGACGTCAATCAGTCGTCTGAAAGTGCTTCAGATCGCGAGGATCGAACGGTGTCCAACGGCAAGTCCAGATGGTGTTCTTGAGGAGGGACGGAGGAGCAATCGATTAAGAAAATTAATTTCGCATCCATCCATCTACGATTTCCGGATAATTTAAGATTACGATCGCTTTGCTACGACCGTTTAGCATGCCAGACCGTGGTCTGGGGCCCTTCCCCGGTGCCTCATCAACCGTGCCCGTTGCCGTGTCCACTTCGCTCACGCTGCTTTTCAAAACACACGCGATCACGCTCCTCGCGTGATTTATGTTCCGCTGGCCACTGCCAGAGAGTGAGACGGTCCGAGGGAGGGGACAGCATCCAGACAGACGGGCCGGAGGAATCCAAAGCAAAGTGTAAGGGCGGGACCGCGGGAGCTGTTACCCACTTTCGACCGCCGATATAGTGGATACGATGCGGTCCCGGTTCTATGCTTCGTTTATTTTGGATTGTGTTTTTTGCATTTGACTTGGCCTGCCTGCCGGCCGGCCCGAGAACGGCCGAGTGGACGAGAAATGGTAATTCACGCTGTCATATTTAATTCACGAGTTGGCAACGGCGGAGAGCGGTGGACGGGACGATGGGCGTAGGATGCAAACGATGTCCGCTGGTGTGGCATGTTTACATTTTCCAGGCTCGCAACTGGTTGGAATGAAATCGGAGATGGTTGCACCGACGGACCGACCGACCGACCGACCGAAGTTTGTCCGATTAATAATAATAGGAACGGAGAAACCTTCCTGCTCCGAGCGGTCCCTCGAAGAAAGTGGAGTTGGAAACGTTGTCTCAGAATCTCATCTCAACGTAGCTTAAATGGATTACACCCAGTGTGTCTGCACACTGGAGAGACTCCAATGAAAGTCCCTTGCCCGCGCAACGTTTTATCAAATTATCAACCGGAAGGATTAGCATATTCAACATGAAACATAGATGCACTATGCGGACAGTGTGTAGTCAGTGATGGGCCCGCAGCCGGTCTTGTGTGACCCAGAAACGGTGAAGGTCGAGCAGCAGTTATTTAATTTAATGCTCCTACTTCTGATCGCGTGCGGCCAAGATGCTAGTCCCCCCCGCTCGGTCCCGGTCTATCCTACCATCACCACCATCTTGTTTACAAGCAGCACCATCGAAAGCCAACTAATTTCTCTTGTCTACACCGGGCCAGCGTTTTTCGAATAGTTAATGAGGAACAAATTAGAAGCAAACTGGCTGCTCTCCCATTTCACGTCGCCCATCATCCATGGAACGGTGATTTTGGATTGGATAAGATGACATACCGGGTAAACAATTCCGCGCGCAAAAACTGTTGGCGTGTTTATCAAACGGGGCTTTCTTGCTAAATGATTAGCGAAAAATACAAATCGACGACGTCGACAACGACCGGAACGTTGGTGCCGGAAGAGACACAGAGCGATTGAACCGATTCTTGGGCCCATTCGGGGGCAAGGGCTCGGATGTCCGTGGCCATGGACGCTTCGTGGCGACGCGGACGACTGTTTACCTCAAAAAGCGAATCGCAAACAGAGCGCAAAATGTTTGTGTTGCCATTTGACCGTCACACAGCACACATTTTGCACTGCCCCCCCGCACCTCGCTTTCCGGCCGGCCAACCCGCATCCTTGTCGTCATCGATAATTTCCCGTCTTCTGTTTGCTGATGTTTTGGCGGCCTGTCCCTTCTCCACGCACACACACCGATTGTCACACCGGCACCGGCATATCGCGTAGGTGGTGCCACGTTACAATTGCGTCACCGATCGTCACGGTGGCCGTTGAGATTCGAAATTTCCCAACGAGAAGAACTCTGCTCCCGAGGCGGCAAGCAGCAAGGATGTAGGATTTTCCCGGTCGTGTCTCTCGTATTGTTTCTCTCTTTCGCACTCTCTCTCCCACTTACTACGACGCATCGTGACGTCACGGAGAGTGCGCGCGCTAGCAACCGTTTGGCACTTTTTGGGGGGGAGCCGGCATTCTTGGCCGTTGCAATCCGCTCTGGCCGCTGGCTGGCGACCGATGATCAGTTGACGGTTGCGCGCGGTCGAGAAAGCACATTCCCAACCCATCATCTATCGTCCTCGGTGTCCCCAGGCACACAGACGACGTCGCGACTGGCACGAGTTCTTAATCAGTGGAAAGTGATCATCATCATCATCTTAGTGTCGTCGTGGTCGTCTCGTTAGTAGTCGCCACTAAATTCCTGCTTCTTCCGGGGAGTGGTTGTCTCGTGCGGTACGGTACGGTGCGTGCGTGCGTGCGTGCGTGCAGATGTCCACGACCACTCCGGGTCATTACACTGTGCGTACCCGGGGGTTTTCCCGTCCGAAATTCGTTTGCTGCGTGCGTGTCCGTGTGTGTGTTGGTTGTTTGGTGAATGTTGTTTTGAGCATGCTTGGAATAGCACATTCGTTACACGTTATATATTTGCACGACAGTTTAGATGAGAAGGGTTTTTGCTTTTGTTTCGCTTCGACCACCTAGAACCATTTTTCAAATTACAAACCAATGCCTACGGGCGGTGGGGAAGGGAGGCATATCGGTGGACGGGTGAGATTCAGATTGTCACCGGGATTATCCGTGGCTGCCAGTGGAGAGTGGTGTGGCGGTACCGCCACCGACCAATGTGTGGTGTGCTGGGGCTTTCTTTCTTTATTTTTAGTCCTCTCACTCACTGAACACTCTAGACCCTTCACTAACCGACGACCGAGTGTGTGTGGGCTCACTGTGGGGTCCGAATGTATCTAACTGCCGGCTGCCAGCTATCGGCTTTTGTTGTCCGCTGTTGTAGTCGTAGTTTTGTTGTTGAAAATTTCAATTTCGAAGAACGCCCATCAACGAGAACAGTCCCCGTCCCCGGATTCTTCGTGAGTGTGAAAGGATACTCCCTTTAATGATCAGCAACTGTTTTGCTGCTGTTTGCTGTTGTCACAACGTTTGCTGTGATGTAGCGTACGGTTGTTTTAGTGTTTTGGTGATGTACTGCATATGTTTGTTGATCCCATTGATCGTGACCAGTGGGGCGCAGAACCGGCGGAGTGAAGCAAAGTTCGAGATGCTTTACAAGCTGTACTACACGGACATGGATTAGCGTTCGAGATGGACGATGAGTTTGGCCACGGGCAGAGAACGATAGAGAGAAAGAGAGTGTGTGTATGCCTGGTCCCTAGTACAGCGGCCACGTGCAACCGTTTCCAGATGGATGAAGTGTGTTTTGTGTTGCGGTTTGGTGGTTTTGTGTTTCAAATTAAAACTCCTTTCTTCGCTTTAAGTAGTAGTAACACGCTTGCAATGCACTTAGATGTGAATGTAATTTTCCCCGTTTCTCTTTTAGTTCATTTGTGTGTTGTATAGTGTTTGGCTTTCTTAAAAAAGTGCATGTTGCAATCCCGATTTGTTGTTGTTGCCGTTGTTTTTAGCGTGATTTTTGTAGAAAAATGTATAAATATTTCGTCGTTCTGTGTCCTTCTGCGGCGCCGGTGATCTGATTTCACTTTTGTCCGCAAATTCTTCACGAAAATTCCTGTGTCCCTCGGCCCCACGCACTGCCATCATTGGCTCTGCTGCTGTTGCTGCTGCTGCTACTGTTGCTACCGAAACTCATCTCGAATGCCATACTTGACGAAATGGTTCGGTTTGGCAAAAAGGAAACCACCGACAAACGCCAGCTGCTGGCCAGTATGAACTCGATGCACTACGACAGCTCCAAGCAGATCGACAACGGTAAGTGATCCTTGGCGGTGGGAGTGGTGCTACTACTACTACATACCATTCCACCCCGCACGCTGCACCATCGTTTTTGGCAGGTTCGCCCTAATTTCCCTTTTCTTCCGGCTAAGCCGAACCCCGTCCTCATATGTCCGACCCAGCTCTTCTTGTCCCTCCGTCTTGGTGCGCTTTGTGCGCGGAAAGTGGAAATGAAAATAGAAAGTAAGGTTTATGTCGTCGCGGGGCAGGCTGCGCTATGCTAAGTATGTCTCCGACCCGTCAGCAGTTCATTTGCAATATGAAGAGATATTTCGGGTTGCGTTTTCGGTCATGGGAGACGGTCGCCCTGCAGATCGCCTGCAGTGATGACGGAGAAA
>NC_064874.1:65491056-65498556 GCF_943734745.1 Anopheles darlingi
AAAGCATATCGGATGTCTCTTAAGACAACGTTTTGTTCGAATTTAAAGGGGCTCCGGTACGCAATAATCGCTCGATTTGAAGCGTTGAGTCAAGCAGACATTCCGTTCAACCTGCGTTAATGCCACTGCGGGTCTGAGAATGCACCAGCAAATAGCTAGCTAATGGGCTGAACGAGGCCGGGGGACGTTAAACGTTTGTCATATTTACGAGCTTCTCCATGGCACACGACCGGCTGGTTACCGGTGGCGCGCCGGTTATCCATTATTTACAAAACAATCAATCACATTCCCGACGAAATGGGCAGAGAAGGTGATGAAGCAGAGAAATGTTCGCGTCTAGGATGACGATCGTCATCATCATCATCATCAACGGCGCCGTCATAATAATTAGCCTACTCGGTCGCTCGGTTCCCGTGTGCGTGTCAGTCCGTTCAGCCAGATCGACCCACACCCAGGCATTGCTCTAGACATCTTTTTCGGTAGATTTGCTGTTTTAATGGAGCCAAGAATGGTCACACTTGATCCCACCTGTTGAGTGGCCAAGTGTCTGCCCGGTGCGGAAGGACAGCAGCAGCAGCAGCAGCAGCAGGAGCAGCAGCAGCATCAGCGTTAATTTATGATTCTCGCCATGCCTGTGCTCTTGGGCAATGCTACTGATTGTGACGATAATTGTGTGATGTGTCGTTTCGGTGGTGGAGTAATAAAACCACGAACGCAGTCGAACACACTTTCGGTTCCGAGCATGATTTTCACGCACAACATCACCCCACCGACCATTGTGTGCGACAATCAAGCGACAAGAACCTCATTCTTGACCTGCGTCACCTCTGGCGCTATAGCTTCTGAAGGAAAGAGGCGGTAGGCGAAGTGCCGTGGTGACTGTACACGACAAAAGATCGTCCACGATCAACCGGGGGGTCGCCACCATGCCCACGCCAAACGGCCATCGACCGGCTCGGTGTCATCTCGGTGGCGAGAGCATTTTCTATTTCTAACGCGCAGGGGCATAGAGTTTGTCGCACGGATGTTTATGTTTTCTCTTCTCCACTTCTCGGTGGTGGTGCGTTGGAGGTAGACGACATCAAAAGCGCTGCTGTGGTTTGTGTGCACGGTAGTAGGTTGTGTGTGGAATGCCATCACCAACGTGATCGTGCCGCGCCCGTCATTTCGTCATCGAATGCGCCGGCCGCCGTATGCTGCGGTAGGCTGCGATCGTGACGTGAGCACATGGTTGCTGTGCATTCAACACGTGGCCCTTCAACGTGGCGTCTGGATTTGTTGGGAGTGTTTTTTTTTAAATGAATTTTCTCTTTTAAATCCGAGAATATTTTCAATTTTCATGTTGTTTTCGGTCATTCGGCCAAGGTAAGACCCCAAAACGCATCACGGACCGCGGTTAATCGTTATATCGATGTCTGCACTTGACGTTCCGTGTTCGAGCACCAGAACAAAACGATGCCTGCTGCGGTATTTTCCAAACCCCCCAAAACCCCCCCAAAAAAGGCATTCAAACCAACCGGCGCATGGCAAAGCATGGCTGATGCTGCTGCTGCTTGGCAACGGCATTATCCAGCACAAACATAACCCGACCGTGTTCAGCGCTTACGCTGAGCTGCTGAACCACGCTGAGCAACGCTTAACTCACACAGACCCAACCTGGAGCTGGCGCTGAGTTGGCTCGCCGCTGAGTTTCAGACAGTTTCAAACCTTTGCCGCGGACCGTTGCGTGTTCTGGGGCGCTGCCGCGTTTCTCGTTATATTTTCCACTGCCCGGGGGTTTATTGTGGGGTTTTCCTTCGTTCCCGGTGACCGTATTGTGTGATCTTTTCGTGTGTTCGACTGTGTCTGCGTGTTTCTGTGTGTGTGTGTGCTTGTGGTGTGCAGGCACTGTTACGCGTGAGTTGGGTTTTAGTGTTTTTCCTTCTCGTGGTTTTTCACCGCTGCAGAGAGAATCCGAAAGAATTGTGGCAAGTGATTTGCATGCGTTGCACAACGGTGCCAACTCGTAAACGTGTGTGAAAGGGAAACAAACGCCAAACGCACTCGGTGATCGGCGGTGATTCATCGACGGTCGGTCAAGCATCGCAACGCCGTTGGAAAAATCAATACTTCACTGACCAGAGAGCCACCAGCAAACGGCGTCACCGTCGACAGGCAGAGCAGCAACCGAAAAGGAGGTTAAATTCAAGGTGTGTACCCCTTAATGCGTGCGATGGCGCACGACTGCCACCGCCACGGCGAGGGTCGGTTGGTATGGCGTGGCTTTTCACAAGGTGCGTGTACAGTGCATCCCTGATTGATGGTAAAGCATAGTGATGATGATGATGATTGATTTCGTTGGGATTTAAGAGCATTGCAGCACAACTGGACGCTCACTCTCGGTTAAAGCACCATTCACCGACGGGTATGCGGGTGAGAGACGATCGAAAGGGAGCTTCGAAAGGGTTGGATGCAAGATTCAAAATGGCTACCCGAAAATGGTTGGGGGGTCACCACACCTGAACGAAGACAATCAACTTTCCCCTCCCTCGCTGGAGGGGTGGCGGGCTTTTTTATGGCTAGCAGTCACGCATATATTCCCTCGGGAGTAGCATGCATCTGAGCAAAACTCCATCCGCTTGCAGTTGAGTCATCGTTTGCGAGCGTTTAACAGACAAGAGGTATCCACCCATAATTAGCATCGCTCAGCGACTCCTCCAAGGTTCCTCTCCATACGCACAAAGCTCCCCTTTCAACACAGACACACACACACACACCCATACACACGACGTTTAACCCTCCAGTAAAGGGGTGCGATCTTCCATGATCGCGGTGGTGGTCGTTGTGGGTCGTCGTCATCGTCGAAAGAACGGGCCGCATCGCGTACGACAGTGCGATTGACGGACCTGACGACGACGACGACGACGACGACGACGATGGCCAACAGAAACGTGACGATCGGCGTGTATGGTTGTGTGGTGAGGATCGTTGTAGCGATCGTTTGCACCGGTGTGGTAGTTGTTTACGTTTTGTCGCCGAAGCCAACAACGGAAAGCGAAAGATGGGTTGTTGGGGTGGGGGCCAATGGTGTGGTGTCAGATCAGAAACAAAGCCCTGGCGCTCTCTCGCTGGTCCCGACGATGACGACGACGACGTTGAAACCTTCACCGATGCACACCTTGGCGGGTGTTTGTGTGTGGCGGTGGCGGTGGCGAGGATCGACGCCCGGCACCCTCGGGCACGATCGCGCGCTGTTGATGCGATGAGCAAAAACCTGTTTTGAAACGGGGGGGTTTTGGAGAAGCTGTTTTGGAGCCAGTTACCACCAGTTGGTGGTTGTATCTGTGGATCTGTCGATCTGCCCTCCTCCCGGGCTGCTGGCAAGCTGGATACCTTCACAAGCGCATCCACGGTTTGTTGTGGTGTTGGTGTGGGCAGCCGATGTGATGATGAGTTTTTATGCTGCTCTCCGCAGCAGCAAGGGGAGAGGGGGGAGGGGGACGGTGGTCGGTTCAGGTGGAGGCGCCTGAAGTGCATAGACATTCTTTTAACCGCAGCAGCACCAAGCACCGAGGTCAGCCATGCCAGCAGCAGCATGAGTTACATGCCGGGAGCCCATTTTCTACGGTGTTGCAAAGGGGTTTAGAGACCTAGAGAAGTGTTTTTGCCCTCTCCACTTTTTTTTCTGCTTACATAATGAAAATCTCAGCGTTTCGCTTTCCATTTCACGCGCGCGCGCCATTGCACGGTACGCGGCTTATTTTTCTCTCTCTTTTTTATTGGCAAACAATTTTAGCCGATTAGTGGCTGGCGAGAGGCTTATCACGGTTTAATTGGCCGGATGCTGATGGCCATCGCCAAAGGTGACACGTTTACACTCGCCTATCAGCCTTAATTGGTGGGATACTAAGCTGTGAACAATGCGCCATTTGTGGGAAAATGGTTGATTTGGAATTCATAAATACACGATTTATGGTGCTGAAGGAGGAGTAGCTTCAGTTTTCGGATTCCCCTATTGGTTTGGAGTTGTAATAGAAGGGGTTGCTTATGGTACGAAGCTTTCACAAAAAGGAAAATGTTGATCGTCGCACTCTTAAGAGAAAAAAAACCGTAAACGTAAAAACAATGCTCGCTTCTCACAAGGGGAACTCTAATGTCATAAGACACTGAACGTCGAAACGAAAGACTTCAATCAACCTGTTTGCATTGTTTCGTTGCTGCCGAAGCGCACTTCGGCGGTGGCCACCATTTTCTGTAATACCTGAGCGCGATCTCTCTTCCCTTCTCGACGAAATTTCAATCATCCACTATGCTAACCATTGTACTACGCACTGCACATACCTTCGCTTGAAAACGCCCGTCAGCATGCTAATGCTCGCTGTGTATGTGTGTAAATAACCCCTAAACTGGTACCATCACACGGCACCAGCCCCACCGACACCGCAAACCAGCCAGCAGCGAAGGACCAGGAAGAAGGAACGAATGTCGATGACGAGAAATTTCAGCAGCTGAACCGAAGGTTGACAAAACATTAGCGCTAACGGAATGTGCAAACAAGTCTCGGGCCAGAGCGGGAGGCTAGGTGCCACTAAACGTCTTTAACGGTCGCTGCTACCTACCCTTAAGGCACGCCAAACAAATGGGCGACAAACAGTTTACGAACGGCCGGGTTTATGCGTAGTAAAGTAAATAAAACGCGGCACATGTAAAGAGCTAATTTCCGACGAAAAATAATGGCACCCGGGCCACTTTCTTAGTATCTCCATTGCTCGACTGCTACTACCCTTCTGGAGTTCTCAATTGTTTTTGTTTGGTTTTGCGTGTTTTGCGTAGATGTTTCGGTTTTTTTGTTATTCATCTGAAATTTCTCGTTTGATCGATAACGGCCCACGCTCCTCGCTTCCTTCGTTCGCGGTTGATTGTGAACAGTGGTGCCGGTTGGCCAGACTGTCCGGAAGCCCTATTGCCCTTGCAATAACCAACCGCGCCCTTCCGAAACACTATTGCACATAGTAGATCGTACCATATTTGGCAAGCCGAGAGCGACCAGAGCGGGTCTCGCTTAGCGTGAAAATGTTTTTGTCGATTTTCTCCGCCCATTTTTCGGTCTGCGCGGTCGCCGAATGCCACCGAATGTCAAGTGTCAAGTTCAGTGAAATTAGTGTCTGAAATTTCTCGTTCATCGATGGGGCGAAAGCGTGTCCTTCGTAGTGGTGTGCTGGCTGTGGCTGTTTTCTATGTCTGGATGGATGGTCGCCTCCAGAATTACACGAGATTGATGATGGGTATGCAACCTCCATTGCAATTACTTCACAGTGTACACCGCCGCAGAACAACTGGACTGGCTGTCAGCATGAATTACGGGCGGAAAACACCGTCGACGTACCGGTCGACACCGTCGGTCTACTCACACATCACCTCCCGGTCGCAATCGAATCTGCACTCGCAGCGTTCCCGTTCGATGAAATCCGTCCGGATACCGTGGTATCAGAAGCCGATCCTGCACAACAACCAGTATCTCGACATCCAGCGGGGCGCCTTCATTATGGGACTGTTTGCGATTTTCGTGGCGATCTTCACGATCGGTACGGCCATCTTCGATATCTACTGCTTGGCGTTGGCGGCACCCGGCTCATCCCATTACGGTTACTACATCATCTCGTACGAGTTCGTGTACGTCGGCAATGTGCACGTCCGGAATGCGCTGATGGTGGCCGCCCTGTTCTCGCTCATCGGTGGCCTGGTGGTGCTGGTGACGAGCATTATGCTGGTGCACGCACTGCGCAAGGAGTACGAGACGAAGATCGTACCGTGGCTGTGGTCGTTCGCGATCTTCACGCTGTTCCGCTTTCTCGCGTTCCTGTTCTTCTCGATCGTGAACGATCTGATCTTCGCGTACAACATTCTCATCACGCTCATCTGGAGCGTCATCGTCGTGGCGTCGATCTACGGCTGGCTGATGGTTTACTCGCTCTACCTCGAGCTATCGGATCTGACGAAGCTGGAGGATCTGGCGCATCTACGCATGGGTACGATGCAATCGCTAAACGCGTCCGTTGCCCACTCGTTGGCCGGTTCACGACCTACCACACCGCACAGTACCGTCTCGACCGTACCGGTCGGTGACCGGCACGTCTAATCGGGCATCGGCCGCCCAGCCCACCATTCCGTCCAATTTCATTCGTCATACGCCGTCCAGGAACCGATCGTTTCGTTAACCGATCCTCGATCGTTAGACGGACAAACCTTCCAACCGTACAAAGTAACCATGAAGATGCGGAGATGATGATCATGATGATGGTTGAAGATGCTTAGGAAGCAGAAGTAAACCTCCCCCCCTCCAATCCGCCAGTCGCTAGGGCATACGTTAGCGCACGACGCCAGTTCAGGCGTCAATCTACAATTCCGTCCCGTGTGCAGTCTTTCGAGAACGAAACATCGATGCCTTAGCTTTTAAGCGTAACTTAGTGTTTAGTTTTTAATTCACATTTTATACGGCGACTTCCTGCCCCGTGGCCTAGGCGACGAACCCGACGTCACACGCATTCGATGAAACATTCGCTTTCGTTTTTACCCATTCCCGTGCTCCCACGATCGAATATCAATAAATTATTGATTTCTTGTAAAATAAAACAAAAAAAAACTAATTAAACACCCACAGCTACATTATGTATTGTTTCTTTTATTTCGTTTTTTTTCTTCGGTTGCATTCCTTTAGCACCTTCAGAGTCATAAGTTTCCTAGGTTCTTCGGCATTATGTTGTACCATCTTTGTGTTGGAATGCTTAGTTCTTGCACCGTATTTTTTCGTGTTCTCTCTTCTACCTCACCTTTCGTTCAAGCGGTCGTTCAACTTTGCCAGATGGGCGGCAGTATGTACAGCGTCTAGGAGTCGTTTGTTGACGCTGTTCTAACTTTCCCTATCCTAGGGTTTTTCTTTCATTATCTCATCTTCTTCTTTGTGTAGCCATTCCCTTTTTTGGGTTTCGTGCGCTCACCCGTGTCCCCCAAAACAAACGGTGTCGTTGACCTGCACACCTTTAAAGGGCAAGATAAATGCGCTAGGGGAGAAGTTTTCATATTTCGTTCTTGTTCAAGAATGAAACATCTGAAAGTCACTGTCCTAACGATTTACCGCGACTTCTCAGTGGTTTCAGAGGTTACAAACGTCGTGTCGGGCATCGATTTAAACTAACTAGATCATATTCTTTGTCTTTTGACGTCACGTGACCTTCATTGTGGTATGATGATCGCGTAAGCATCGAACCGGCAGTTGCCCGGTGGTGCAACTTGTGAGTCCTTGGACTTGCACCGACTGCCTTTGCCGGTTGTCAGGAAATCTATGGTCAAGACAGGTCCCATCGGGCACCGGTGTGTGGAACGTGGGCGAGCAGGTAACGGACGAATACGGAGGGAAAGGGATCCATAGCCGTTCACTGCGTCACTAGCTGCCGCACGGAGAGGGAATGGAATGTATTAGATGCAGTTTTCAATTACCTTGGCACCCTGGTACGCTCGTGG
>NC_064874.1:65503556-65506056 GCF_943734745.1 Anopheles darlingi
ACACTGAAGAATCGACTGATCAATAGTGATCCCGACAAATTTGGATCTGTGTTACCACGTAAGTATAATCGGCCGTGTGGAAGTACACGGCACATAGCAATCACTAACAGATCGTTTGGATGTTAATACGTTATAGATACTTCACGTCAGCCGCGACCGTTGGAGGAATCGGGCAAGGCGTATTGGTTTACCGATCGTGAAGAAATGGAGCAGGATATAAGGGAAAACAACTTTCTGGAGTTTGGAGAACATCATGGAAACCTATATGGCACGCATCTGGATTCGATCCGTGACGTAATTCGACAAGGTAATGCAAAGAGTTGCTATTGTATCCAGGACGATCAACAATTACACCGACTTTTCTTATTCGCTGGCATTTGTAGGAAAGATGTGCGTTCTTGACTGTTCACCGGCAGCATTGAAGATTCTCCACAATAGCCCCGAGTTCATGCCGTTCGTGGTGTTTATTGCCGCGCCGGGAATGGAACAGCTAAAGCTGCTATACTCGGAGCGCAGATCAGCTAGTGGATCAACAAGAAATTTGCATGTAAGCCCTTCATTAATGTCGTATCATGAATGTGTTAAGATATCGTGCATGTTGATTTATGTTTAAGATAAACTTATTCCTATGTTTGCTCTTCCGTGTGACGAAGTCAAAGTGTGTGCGCAGCTACTAACTCTTGACCGTTGCATGATACCATTCGCTTTCTGCTCTTGTGTGCTTTCAGTTCGATCGTCAAAGCTCCATACGCTTCAGTTCTCGCCGTGCAAAGACACTGGAATCTTTGGCATCGCTGTACGAGGTAATGTTGGCAATGTTGCATGATGCATGTTTCGTTGATTATGAAACTGTCCGAACGGAACTGTGAGGCGATGGATGTATATTAATGATGGATTTTGTTTTTGTAGGACGATGATCTGATTTCGGCAGTGGAGGAATCTGCACTGTTACAGCGAAAATACGACAAATATTTGGATATGATCATTGTGAACGAGGATTTCGACGACACATTCCGGCAGGTGACGGAAGCGCTGGAGCAGCTAACACACGAGCACCAGTGGGTGCCAGTGAACTGGATCTACTAAGCACGCTTTGGTATTCGATAACTGCGAAACAGATGAAACTCGGTTTTATATCTAGGCATTTATCGTATGTGTTCAAATGTTACGACTTGCGAGAGGAACGATTCGAGAAATAGTTCAAATAGCCATACCACAATGCATTCGCACCGCTTAGGTCTCATCAAAGCAATGCAATCAATAGATACGGTATTTCTGCAGTCGGCTTACGGCGAGCAGCGGAATTTGCCTCTGAAGACTCTATACACTCCAGTTGCCTTACGGAACGTCGTTATATCATCAATATTAGAACAACATTTTGCGTCTTTACGCGGTGCTGTTATCAACCTTTCCTCTGACTCGTTGGGAGCTCCCCATTGCAATCAAAAGGCCTTTCTAAAGCAAGTACACAATCAATCAAATCTTCGAATGCACATCGCTTTTAACCGTTTTAGCTTAGCGTCTCAGATGTTAGTATTACCGTAGCATGTAAGATCAGTCCAATTCGTCCATTTTGTTTTCCGTCTCTTACCTTAGCATCCCGGTTGAATGGGAAGTAAAAATGAATTTTAATTTTAATTGAGCGCGCAGTAGCTGCAATATATTTTGAAAAGCCAGACAAATGCAAGTGGAGCTTTTGAGGAAAGATGGTTTTTGGTTTTTCTCGTAATTATCAGTACCAACGCTTTTCGCGCGAGATACTGAAAATAAACTAAAAAACGTCCATGCATAAGTAGTAAGAGTATACTTTACTAGGCCGTAAGATCGTAAATGGTTCAAAACTTTTGTTGTAGCCTGTAATTGGATTGTATGTTATGCGAAATAAATATCTCCAGAATCAATAAACTTTGTTATACCACGTCTCACTTCTTGTTGCAACATATTACTACGCTCTGCCACCGGGTATTCTCAGTCAATCTTTTTTAACTGGTTACTGTTTAGTAGTGTACTTATCTATCTCGGTCACATAAATTAGCTTACATGCTAGAAAATGTGCCAAGCCGTTTTGTTATTATATTTAAAGAAAGACCGAGCATAGAATTTTTGCCAAAAGCATTATATGGGGTTGAAGTCCTAGATTTTAGGTTTACTATCCTTGGCTTTGCTAAAAGGCTTCAAGACTTTTAGGCCGCCTATCCATGGTTGCCCTCACATCATCCTGAATTTACATAACGTTAAGCCAGTGTTAAGACACAATCGTATTTTTGTCAATAACGCAAAGAAATGATAATAACGAGAGAAATAGAATTGAAAAAAAGTAAAAGATAAAATGTTGGTTTAAATGCAGTAACGCAATAATCATATCGGAGTGAATGGATTACTCAGATGGTGAGCGTTTTTGTGCATCGAAAGATGCGTTCACCAACGCAATGTTTCGGCTACAAAAAATGAGATTATCAATGAAAGGATGTAACATGCTTATCGCTCAAATAGAGCCATC
>NC_064874.1:65516056-65548556 GCF_943734745.1 Anopheles darlingi
CAATAAACGAACAAACAATAAATAAATGAGTCTTCAGTTCCTAACATGGGCTAAACATAGTCATAGGAAAGCTTCGATGAAACCGTTTTTCCCCTCGAAGATCGAATAAAAGATCATTGCGTATGAGATAAGTTTCTCCATGAATGATAAAATTTCGCTGTGGATGGGGTGCGACCATCAACAATTAATATGTCATACCCTAATCCCTTACTGCTGACCTCCACCGAGAAATATCCCGTTCATATTTCAAATGGTCTCAGGAAAAATGCTCCCACGACGTCCTAAGTAGCTGCAACGCTCGCTGAAGCGCCTTTTTTTCCCCAGGACATCGCTGTCATCATAAGTGTCAAAATGTTCTCTTGCTCTGGCAGGCCATCTCGCGAGGTTCCAGTATCTCTGTTCAAATGGTTTGCACTGTGCACTGTTTCGCCGTGCGAATGAGTTATGATTTTAATAACCATAATTCATAAAGTGAGCCAACGGACGGTCGTCAGAGGATACCGAGGACCCGGGCTTCCTTGATTGTAGAGTCCGAGGATCGCGGTTTGCTTCTGGGTACGAGGAACACAACTATAGACCATTGTTATGCATTGGTTTGGTTTCAGATGGGCCATCCATTGCTGGCAGAAGCCATGATTTGGTCGCTTCCGGGAACGGGTTAGGGAGTGCACAGAGATATAAAAGATATTTGGAAAAAGATGATGATATTATACTGCGGAAGGCATTACTATACTGTAGTGTGTTGTGTGAACCCTTTTTCACCATAAAAACTCTATCGTTGACCGTTATCGATGTTGTTGTTATGCGTACCGAATTTATTTAAAAATGTGCCATATGGATCAATACATTGTTTTATGGTGTTCAATAAGGTTTTATAAGGAGCTTAGCAAATGATACCATGTGCCAACCACCTTATCTTATAAATAACAACGATGATTTATCAAGAGAGTAAAAGAGAAAGTTCACCGAACTTCATTGTCGGATTGTTTCCGCCCATCTGTTGTTCTGCGTGTTATTTTTTTTGGGGCTCAAATTAATCGCATTGTTTACACAATACTTGTGCATCGAAAATGATTCATGTTTCGGCTGGCCAACACCTCGGAATTGGCAGTACTTTTTTTGGCTTAAATTTTCGAGTGCATCTGGTATGAACCGCAGTTCTGCTATGCAGAACCCACGAGTGGAGGGAGTGATAATAATATGCAGCGTTCGAATTGTTCGGTCTCTTTGATGTTCAGTGCGTGCGTTTGTTGAGCATTTGGGTTTTTATCTTCTTTTGTGCCGGCATGCAAAGATTCATGGGTTGCGTGATTTATGAACATAAGCGCACTGCTGAACGTTGGATAACGAACGGTAGTGTTTCGACAAACCAGTACGAATTAAGTAATTATGGTAAAAGGGATTATTAGCTGGGGTTTCCTTTAATCCTTTGTACACTTGTCGATTGATCCCGATAGGTTGTATTTATCAGATAAGAGGTTACAAATAGTAGGTTGTTGGTAGGCATATGCGTCATTTTTCGGGAAAAGAAATTCTACATGGAAATAATTGATAGATAAAACGAAAATTGATTCTACTGAAAATGGTTCTACAATCTATCAATACACTAGCTTTCTATTCTTAGAAACGTAACGAACCATTGCAATAGGTGCTACGCTTACTGGTATCTCCATCCATCTCAATCATTGACGATGGTAAAGAATAAAGCCGATGGTGAAGAATAAAGGAAGTTGTGAAAAAAAGTATCGTGTTTTCTGAATTGCAGGAATTTTATAACTACTATACCGAATTGTTGTAATGCATAACTATATGCCTACACACAGGCAAATATTCACACTACTTCTCTTTCCAATGTATTTTTCCACTGCTAGCTATTAGCTATATTGGATATCCTGGCAGGTAGGATGGAAGTAAATGTCTGTCCTTTTTCTGTTGTGGAGCTCGTACTTGATTTTGTGCGTTCCGTGTTGGTTAACATAGGTGGGTTGACGGGGAGGCAAAAGGATTGTCGAAAAGCCACACTAATTATCTGGCGTTGAAGGCCCCGAGTCACGACCCGAACATCAACCACAGTGACTACACATGGGATGCGAATAATGAGCGTTGTAGTGCGTTGTGAATCCGGATTTGTTACAATAGCCGGCTGCCGGAAGCGATTCCGGATGTGGTGAGTATGTTTACTTCGGTTTTGGAAGCAACGTCGGGGTGGACGTCGAAATGTGTAAGCATGGACATGTGTAGTATTCTCGTAACAGGCTCAAGGCAAGGTACATGCCAGATGGGCGCGCTGGTTCTCTGTTAACCAGATCGGGAGGATACAGATTTCCAAACTAAGCATAATGAATGTTGTCGTCGGAGAATCCTGTTTTGGGACATTTTTGGAACCGAACCAGGGTTAACAAGGAGTAGAATCTTTTGGTCTGGAAATGAAGCTGCAGGCGTGGAATGGCGGACGCCTTGTAAAAATAATATAATGTATGTGAAGCGTCAGATTTAACAGAAAAATAAAATCCAAAACGAACCTGAACTAGCTTCGTTGGGTGTCGTTGTGCAAAAACCACCTGAATCGTTGGAGGTGTGTATTAGCTGAGTGTACAGAAAAATAAGTAAGGGGAATATGCGAACTTGAGCGAGACAACTTTACTCCTCCTGTCATCAGCCATATGATGTTGTTGATGAATTAGGCGTGACTATGTGCTTTCGTTTAACCAGCTGTCAGCAGCAGCTTCAGTATTCGTTGCCGTTAATATTGATCCATTTCATGCATTAATTTCCCTTTGTAAGATTACCTGCATACCCTTGTGTGCTAGTCTAGAAGAGATGTGAGGTAAATATAATTAAAAGAGCGTTGATTATTGGGTACTTTCATGATATAAAAATTATTGAATATGTTATGGGAATGTTGTTCTTTAAGGCATTTGGTGAATGTATGAAGTGGATAGATAATTGAAACTGTAAATATATGAGGCTTTTTCTATCATTTTCATCTATCATCTTTGATTCTAATGGTGGCAGTTTGAAGGAGTTGGAATACATGTTTATAGTGAACATTTAGATGTGTTTAAATGATTTCTCAAATATGCTGCTACTAGTTGATGGTTCGCAGTTGAAATATTTCGATGGAGAATGCTATCGGAAATTGAATCACCAACATTCTGTAGCAGCAGGTGCTGTTTGCAGAGCGTACAAAGTACATTCGTGACATCACCATATCATGTAACATTTTC
Organism: Anopheles darlingi; assembly: GCF_943734745.1. Classification (NCBI taxonomy): domain Eukaryota; kingdom Metazoa; phylum Arthropoda; class Insecta; order Diptera; family Culicidae; genus Anopheles; species Anopheles darlingi. The sequence continues at coordinate 65,519,284 of NC_064874.1, forward strand.
ATACGATGTTTGACTACACTGTGAATCCTGGGGCTGGGCATCTGTTCACGGGCCCGAAAAAGGAGATTCATTGAATCGAAATTTACAGGAAATTGATGTACTATCTGAAAACCGGCATCATGTTGCACGAATCTGTTGGAAGGACTGAACATGTAAATGCATTGTAAGTAATCAAATAACAAGATGATCTATATTCCTATCTGTATTTTTATTCCTTCACACCTAACGCAATTATTTATGGTCATTGTTCATCAAGCTGTTTCTTCCCTCCATTACGACTGTACCAGTAGGCAAGTCTATAAGAGGAGGTGCGTATGGGACCTTGCGTATCCAATTTTGTTGATGAATTGCCATTGAATAATATCATTCTAATACCATTCAATACGTTAAAATTATACATATTCTGGATTTATGGTGCAAACAAATTCTGCTTTTGAAAACGTTCACTTCTTTGACCTATTTCTCCTTCGCGTCAAGGATTTGTGATGAGCATAACATAATTAAAAAGTTAATCAAAGGAGCAAAAGCAGATTGTCAAAGAAGATTGACAGCTTCCAAAGTGTGTTTTTTGTTGAATTTAGCAAAAAAATCCCAGGATGACTTTACGTGTGGACAACACAATCACCATTGTGTTTTGCCGGTGATGACATGTCAAAATGTCACAATAGAACCGGTAGCACTTTTCTATGCAGGAAAACGGCCAATTTTCCATTTCCTGCCTCATTCCTGCTCCATAATCAAGATGCTTCCTGTGAAAACAACTCCCAAAAAAGTCATCAAGGATCAATAAATTGGAGAATACAAGTGGTGCACGGCCTTACCTACAATACCACCTACAATTCAATAACCTGAAATAGTAAATCTGGTATCTGGCATCGATAGACTTGGAACATTCTGAAGTTCGAGACATCGCTCGTTTTTGCAATATATAAATATTGCTTCTACCTTTAGCGTAAGACTGAATTAGGTAGAATATATAAAACCAACTTAAGTAACATATATTATTAATTTATTAATTTGTTTATATAACCTTTCATGTATCAATTCAATGATGTTTTAATACATAAATACATAATATATAAAAGAAAACCAAGATGGTTTGTGTTGGCTTTTCCTTCTAATATCTAATGGTAATACCTTAAGCATTTCGTATACCTTCATTGTCGGAAGTTATTATTTCTAACCGTAATTTACTTATTGTTGCTGATTCAATCTACGATGAGCAGGACCAGTGAATGTCACTATTCCAACCAGTTTCAATTATTATCGCGCTGGTGATTTCTCGGAGTTCCAATTTTCATTAAATACCCATTCACTTATAATTGCGAACAACTTACTCACACTATTCTTTTCTGAATTTTCGCGGTAGTATTCGAAGTAAATTGTGTTGGCCGAAAGGATAGAGAATGTACAATGAGGCAGAATACTTATTTTCGTCACTTGCGGTAGAATTTTCTTTCTCGGAATGTGTGACTGGTAGCGCAAAGGATTCGAAATAGAGAATTGTCGAGAACGTTATATTTAGTGATATATATAAAAATCTCGTGTCACATTTTTTTGTGTCCAAACTCCTCCGAAACGGCTGAACCGATTCAAACCAAACTTTGTGTGTATCTTCTGTAGGTATCAGAATCGGATGTAAACTATATTTCATTCCCATTACTTAAGTTATTCAAAAAATAGAAAAATTATTTTCCGTAACTTTCTGTTAACCTTTGATTTGATATTTTTCTTAGATTTTTCATACAAAAAAACTAATACTCTCAAATTTTCATAGCCCTAGCTCAAACAGTTATTTTTTAATGATTTTTTGAAAATCCACTAAATCACCGAATAGTAGTTGCAATACTGAGCGCCAGGGAGCGTTGACAGCGCGAATTAATTTAATTGATGAGAATTTTATCCTAGAAGGCTTAGTTAAAACCGGTTTAAGCATACTGGGGCAATATGCACAATTCGAATTTTCGAAATTTCATCAAAGATAAAAAAATTATGTATAAAAATTCAAAATATGCACACACACATTACTAACACCTCATTAACATTTCCATGAGGGCTTTTGCGCGGGGTCCTAACTCCAGTTGGTAGCATTAGGAGCTCAACACAGTTATGGGAGAAATGAGCCGTTATGGGATGTATGTTCCGAAGAGGGACACCGGCCGATCCGGGGTGTAAAAGGGCAGGGTATTTGCGAATAAAGGGCAATCTGAACAGAAAATTCCTCTTTTCGGTTAAATTCTTTGCGACGCCAAAAGTCTTCTAAAAACGAGGTGACTCCCTTCCGAAGGCATAGCACCCAAATCTCAAAGAAAAGAAATCTGAGCTCGAGCCCTGCCGATCCTTTGCGCACAAAACAGAAGCGTTTCAGCCAAGTATTAAATGCTGATGATAGTTTAGTAATTCTCCTCGCTGGCCAATCCATGAAATTCAAAAATAAGCTCAGAACCATGGTTGGTGTTCATGTAACCAATGTAAAATCCTCAGCAAATATTAACAACAATCATCACACACAAAGCAACAACTCAAAAAACATCTAATTTCAAATAACCATCCTCTTTTAAGCGTAGCGACGCACGCTGGGTCATGCTAGTTTAGTGATAAAAAAATCTGCGGAGTAAAAAGTGGCATTTCAAATGCTTAGCTTACATTATTACTACCAAGATAAATATGTATACAACGCTAAAAGCAATGCGCTGTAACTAAAGAAGGAAAAACAATAGCAGTTTCACAATACTTGTTTAGTATTGAACTAGACCCTGTATGAACTCGTAAGATATGAAACCATTACTTCTCATATATTGTTTTGTATGGGAACATGTTCACCAACCTTTTCGTAAACGGAAGTGCTAAAGCCATCACAAACACGTGCGGGACACATCTTCTGCGGTTTTCCATAGAAATAGGTAAGAGCTGCTATAAACCAGTAGGTACATTCACATGCTCCAGCATCTCTACTTCCAAGCAACAGATATATTATTTTTCACATTTCTCAGGTTCTTTTGCTGTGGTTTATGAGAGCCAACAGCACAATACCGTTGGTTTTCTTAAGACGTTGTGTCCTGTTGCTTGTGGCTTTGCGAATGAATCTTGGACTGTTACGAGTGCATCGCTCGTCATATTTCATTTTAACGGCAGCTTTTACACGTTTCCATAGAGATATGTTTACTTGTACGAATGCATGGAACCATCTCTTCAGTGTGAAGGAGAAAGAAAGTGGCCAGCATTGTAACCGACTGGGTGTTGTTTCTTGCGCACATACAAGGCTACATGCATTTGTAGCTCGAAGCACGTGTTGAATGTGAGTGATTTGTTTGATTATAAAACGTAAATCGTTTTGTAGTGTTTATTTATTAAAATAAAGCGATCATGGGGCGCATACAATAGTGCAAGCGTTATACAAATCATCTTAAGCAGCCGCAGGTAAGATGATCAGAGGATGTACTAAGTCACATAACAAATATTTTCGAACTTACATTTTCCACGCATTACTCGAAGACAATAAACAACTGTCTCTATTCACAGATTTTTTCCCGCTTATACCCAATATAGAAAAATATATCTCTTCAATCTCATCTTACACAAGCAATCTAATTGCTAATAATATGTTACTTATTGGAAAACTTTTAGTTTGTAAGTATCCATATTCCACGCGTCACGCGTTTATATTCCACGAGACGTGTTCATATTTTTCACGCCCTTGTGACAGGGCTATGATTGTTTTTTTTCATTTTTGTCACAAGTGGATGAAATTGGATTGCTCACTGGTGAATGGTACATTGCCTACATAAGCACCCGGCGCTTTTATGTATGTAGTGTTATCACGGGCCGTTGGTTTCGCTTCAATTACACTTTCTAACTTATGATTAGAGTGTATAAAAGCGCGATTCCGTTATTTATTCTGTAAAACCAAGAGTATCTATTGCTCACAAACAGACATATGACATCATTGAAGGATAAGGTAGATAGTTTTTTAGACGTTTAGTGTATTTTCTGAATAGCGTTGCATTGCTGACTTTTTCGAGGAATATTTTGCTTTTTATTGGCAATTACCTTTTCTGCACTTGTTCAGGGCAATATAAACATCTGCCATTAATTAAAATCATTATAATACTAGCGATGGTCTCAGATGAACGAATTGGATATTCACAAACGTAAGAGGTTTCTCGTTAGGATAAGTTATGTTCCATCAGATTTTGATATTATTTCAAACAAAATTAAATTTTATAATTAGTAGATATCAGGTCAGAATGCGATTACAAAAAGTCAAGTCTTGAATGATAGTCAGAGAAAACCAATTTTCTGTTATCACAAAACGATTGTATCCTCATACTACATCATACCCCATCAAAAACACCATTTCAGATCAGCTATGAAATGCAACATTTTCCCAAACTAACAACATACTCTGATCTCCTTTGTTCAATGGCTTAACCCATCTGTCTACGCTCGTTGTCCCATTCGCAATTGAGCAGCAAAAAGATAAAATAAATTTAAATGAATTTCATGCAGATCAGGAAATTTATTGCAACTCAAATGTTTGCATGTTTGCCTTGTTCCTACTCCAGTGTTCTATGCAGTTGAGTCCATGGTTGCAACGATAGCTCTTTTGTCATGCGTAGTGAAGAGTGTTATGATTTTGTGGCTGTTCCGAGTCGCTCTTGGGATGTTGTTATGGTTGTAGATTCTCTTTTTTACAGTTATCAATTAGACGATATGACTATTCAGCAGAAATTGATGGCACATATGGCAATAACAATTAAGCAATTGTGGTGACCAATACGACTATCCAATGGCCAGCCGAACAGTCAACGACACACAGTTTAGCAATGAAGTGAGTTATGCTCATGGGCTATATTTTATTTTGTGTATTGCATGACTGTTCTATTTGTGTAGCATAAGCATTAGCACTAGATGATGATAGAGGTAAATACAGCCTTCGTTACTTGAATATAGATATATTGGGCGAAACTCTAGTGATTTGATCAATTTGGATCTTAATATACTTGATAATAAAAACTTAATTTCCAAGTAATGTTCTTTTTCGTCAAATAATTGAACCTGTGAATGTCAATAGTCTTATTTTAAACCTGTTCCACATCTTATTGAATTTCACGATTTCAATTAAATGCTGAATAAAGGTAACTACACCTTGAATTCATGAGGTGTATAGTAGACGATACATTTCTGTTCTCATCCTGCACTACCTTTTTCGGGCACAGAAGAAATCTAATTGATTTCGGGTAACATCATAAAAGGGCGTCTTGAACAAGAAAGGTGACACGATTCTCTTTTCTTGCCCTGATCTCTTGCTTTTCTTACCGCTATCGATCACTTGAACTAGCTGGCTACGATTATATACGTTTTGCGAGCTGTAAAAGACAATGTGTTTGGTTGAATCAGGTGTCATTTTCATAGCTGGTTTCGATTTCTGAGCAGTGGAGTGTTGTATGGTTTTATGTGATAGGTTCGCTTGATGCGGCGAGTACTATAATGAGAAAATTATGTGGGGTGTCAGTTTACGGGCGCAATGCGGGAAATACTTTTATCTTGTATATCTTCTTCCTACCTGCTGTAGAAAATACACTGTCCAAACAAATATCGTTTGATCACGATTATAGAATTACAAGTACAGGTCGTGGAAATACAGCACCAGTGATACCAGAATCCGTAGTGATACGAAGACGGATCGCTTCGAGACGAAATCGGATTAGTTGGTCGGCTATGTTGCAATTGAGGGATATCCATGATTGGATTTGAAGTTTTTTAAACCGCCGAGGATAAAAAAAAATATTACTATTTTTTAATTTATTATTTATTATTAAATAATATTTTTATTATGGTTATAAACGGTGAAACAGCTGTCACTAAAAACCGTAGCCTTGATTACTCTAAATGGAAGGTGGGAACATGCAAAGATGGAAACAGCTATTTTTTTATTTGTTATCGAATTAAGTGTATTTAAGTTTTAATTTGTTATATATTCAGCGGAGATTGCAAAAGTAAAAGACAGCGATAGAATTGCCAAATAGAAACTGCGTAGTCTTTGGCTCTATTGAAATAGGACTGTGCTCGATGTCCTACATCCAACAAAATCAACATTTAAGGAGCCATAACTAATTAAGCTAAAACTACCGCATTATAACAAACAATGTAGATCGTTGTTAGGTTTTAGGGGGCTTATGATACAGGTGGGATATTTCGTCCTTGGGATGACATTCTGGGTTCTTTAATAAGGCGAAAACTATTCCACACAAAGGGTATCGCATACTTGAAAACTTCCTACCTTCATGATCACTTGCTATATGTTTGTCTTTGACATACCCTGTAAAGTGGTGCCTTACCGGCATAAAAGTTTCAAAGTTCTTTAGTTTGTTTTCATCTGATAAACGCCGGTAGATGATAAAAGTTAATAGCGGTGTGTTGGTCTGCTAGTCTTTTTCCTGTAGAAGTAAAAGCGAAGAGAAAAGCGGGCTCAAGCGGGCAACAAATCAATATCTGTAAAAGACAAACACAACAATACACACAAAAAAGTACATTCTTTGTAAACCAATGTAGGAAACAATCAATTGGGTTTCTTTCTTTGATGCTTTGAGAGCCACTTTCGGTAAAGAGTGTGAGTAAATTGCTAGCATGATGTATTTTTCGTGAGAATTTTCTTCATTCTAGTAAGTGTTTAGGGAATTATAAACTGATATTTGTTTCTACAACAGGAACCCAGCATCTACTTTTCCGATTATCCAAGAGCGTTGGATATTGTTCGAGGTCTCATCTTCTCCCGAAATTGTTTACAAAGTTGACGATGAGCAGTACTCATTGTATTTCATCAAATGATTTTCCCTTGGGAATCGGATGGTTAAAAGTTTATTAACCATCCGAGAGAACCATTTACCATTCGACATAGTAGCGTCTACTTCTGTTTTCCTTTTAGTTCGTTCATTTTAGGCTGACTGTCTCATATCACAGCAACTAATGGGGCGATGAAAGTTTTGCTTTCTGCAAATTGTGGAAAATGCTGTACAAGCTTGGTTCGTGGTTTCGGTCGTGTTCCATTCGGTTCCTTAACGTTTCAGCTCAGGGTGACGAACAGATAAAGAAGTTAGTTAAAGTTTTCGCCCTTCTAACTTTAGGATGATGTATGAATTATTGTCGTTGTGGTGTTGTGGGATTTGCACATCGTTAACGAGGTCGTACATGGATAGCAAAAAATATTAGAAGCATTTAAATTTAGCTTATTCGGACTTGAGGTGAACTTAATTTTGTAACTTCAATCATTCAATAAAAAATATGGTAAACCATACAATTTTATGTTATCCACATAAATAAATTGATAAGTTATAAAGAAGTCAAGACACTCAAGCAAGTTGGTTTCACTAAATATGGACCAAATTTTTAAAATATACTTAAGAACGGGTCAGAGGCACCAATCTTACAACTATAACAACCTTTAATGCAAAAGATAAAGCTTATTATGTCTAGGCACTATGAGATGATACGACTATTCAATTAATTGCACAAAGCATGGTAATGTGCTCTTGAGTGAGTGTGACGACTTGATGGATTTTATTTGATTTTATTCCTCCCTCAAGAGTGAACTCAGAAAGTCCCGAAGTGAATGACCACCGGTAAGACTTTATGCTTGGGGTGATTACTAAGATAATCACGAGTCATTGCATGACTAGCCAACTTCTCTTTTTATACAGATCGCAAAATGGCAGTGACTCGTCCTGTATTAGATGAATGTTGCATAATGATTAAATATCTACTGGATAAATAAGTCAATGACCCGAAGATCCCTTTCTGTTCGGATAAAAGGTTCATGATTTCTATTTCCCATATGGTGCTAACAAATTACAGTGGCTAATCCAAACAAATGTTAGTGTACCATTACAATGTGATTTGCTACGAATATTCTAAATGTTTAGTTTTCTCAAAGTGAATTTTAATGAAAAAGAAGTACTCCTATTGATAATAATATATAATTGCAATAAAAGTTTTTGGATTTACTCACTGTTGAAGCTTTTGATTGATTCAACATAGCTGTAAACAGACAAAGTATATTACGTTTGTAAAGAATCGAAATAAGCGAAACGAGTGTTCACAGCAGATTTTTGAAAGTATTTCTTTTATTCGCTGGCGAAAAGGTATATCTGCAAACTCTAAAGAAAGGTACTGCCCTTCTCGCTTAACTCTTTCGACTGACTCTTCTTTTCACCGAATCCCTCTCCGTTCTCGTGATCCTATTCTCGCGATCCTATCGCTCTCTCTATTCTCTTTCTCTAGTCCTTGCCTGTGGCACCGGTAGAGGGGTACCGCTTAATATCTAACAACTTTGATTAAAAAAAGATCTTTTAAAGGCTGCATGATTTTATCCTTACTATCCGATTTATTTTTGATTCGTTACACACTGTTCAGATACATACAGATACAAATATATTAGGAAAATGCATTAATATATTATGAAATAATGTTTCAACTACAAAGCTTATTCCTTTTTCCATTTAGAGCCCTTCATAATAGGAGGCTACAATACATTTTGAGGAGTCCAATAGCGTATGCCATGGAATTAGATCCTGGATCAGTGGTATTCCCTTTTATGTATTGGTGGATTTTTAGATCTGATTAATACCCTTCAATTAATTTTCCCAGCAAGTTTGAAGCCGTCAATGATCTTAATTGAAATTAACAAATCTTTTCGGCTGCTGGAAATAAATGGCAATGAAGGTGTTGGTCAAAGTGGTTCGTAGAAGTGAATTAATTATAGGTGAAAGCCATTCGGTTGTTCCTGGGAAAGGTGTCGATTTTGGCTAACGGGTTTCTTATTTCTTAGCATTTCGAAGAGAACACTTTCCTATCGTTTAAGTCTGACTTTCGAATAGGCTATCCATGCTGTAATTTCGAATTATAGTGATTCGATATTTGAAAGGTGTGTAGTAATGAGCTCTCCTGAATAATGAGATGGTAATATCATTATTGTATAAGCTTCTTGTGTAGTAATAAATATTAACCAACTATTATACTGTCGTTGCAATCGTTGATAAATTATCAATGATAAAGTTTGTAACTATGTAAATGGTCAAGTCATACAATCATAACTATGAATTTCTTCTTGAGCGATGAAGGGATTAAACATGACGATCAAAGATGTAGCTCAAAACGCTTTGTTCATTCTGTCACTTTTAAATAAACATCGAAGAATAATTTCAACAGTATTCTGCACTAAACTATATTTATTCAAACGGGTTTCGTGAAAGGTTCTATGTAAATTTAATTGCTAAGACCGTATGTATTCGGAATACTCATTTACACTTGAATGAATGTGAAATTTTTCTCTTCAACAAGTTTAAATGAAACAGAAAAGCTGTTATGGATGTTCATCGCTTCTAACTCGCCAATGTCATTCAATCATTTTCTCTACGTTCCCTAGAGAAGCCAGTTTGTATGGCGCAATGTATGAGGATAGCAAGAAAATATTTCTTTCTCTCGGTGCTTCGTTAGGCGCGTTCATCGGGGCTTCTTTGCTCATTTTGTACACGCATATGTTTCATATGTTGAGCTCGGTGCCACGCTGAAGTAATTACAGTTCTCAAAGTCAATTTCTGGTTTACCATAAGAAAACATTATCCTCAGGCATTCGTGCAGCTGTTGTGGAGGTTGGTTGGACAAAGGAGTGAACCATATTGTGGGCAATATTTTTAACAGCCTATTTCACCTTTTTTCTCCACCATTCTTTGTCTCTTTAATTTCAAACGACTTTGATTGAGCCATATAGCCAGTTGTTCTACTGGTTGCATTTAAAAAAAAACAACCATATGTATTCTTAGATCGTTGACTTGTTTTGTAGATGTTTTGGATAAGGTTGTAAATGAATTAGATGTAAATAATTTAGTTCAAAATTCCTTGCTTATCACATTTTTTGTAAAAACTTATATATACTTTCTGTATATACTTTTTTGTATTTACGTTTATACTTTTAATCAGGTACAAATCAGTACAAGACCATAAACATAGAAACCATAAACTGAAATCCGCTTCCAAACCAACGTACGCATGAATTATGATGCTCTCGCAAAACGAAGCACATACAAGCACTGGTAAATCGTAGTTCCGTAATTGAGGAAACATGTACAGTTTACTCACAACATAATTTATTTTCCGTGCGGTAATTTTGCTATTATTTTTATTTCGTTTGATCTTTCGAACCACACCTTACCTTTGATTATCCGGACGAAAATACCTTCCAAACAGTTTCCTAACTTTTATTACTACAAAAACCGGATGCTTTGGCATAGCCTTGAGTACCACCCTTCATCTTATTGACACGAAAATGAAAACGACGATGAGAAAACTTGGCCAATTTTGTTTCCTGTTGCCGGCATCCCCATAATTGTAAACCTCTTTCTACTGAAAGTTCCTGGAGATGAAGACGCCGGGTGCCTTCGAAGCGTAGAAGGTAGTGGCAAATTAAAGAGTGCCGTAGAGCTAGCAAAGGTGGCTCGTGCTGTATGATCTCGATTTAATTTTTTGGTTGGCTTCCTCTTACCATAGCGCTGGAAGCATGTGCCCAATTTCGCCATAGCTGCGTCTGCTAAGCACACGCAATGCCAGCAAGATTGATTGGGATTGATCAATTCCCAGAACGAAATACCTTGTTAGATGTTTGAGAAGTAAATATTACGTCTCTTTATTCTTTATTTGCAATTTTTATTCGATAACATGTTTCACATTAAAACCATTTTCACATTAAATCCATAAACTTGTGTATGGCTACCGATGCTAGAGCATGATTGTTTCATATCGAAGCAAATCAGGGAGAAATGAATATAGTTTAAAAATTATTATAATTACGTTTAATATAATACAATATAATATATAACTCGAATCAGAATAATATTGAAATAAATTCCATCGATCGATCGATTGTTTACCCAAGAAGAGAAGGTATTTAAAAGAAGATCCCGTAATATGTTTCATAAGAGAAGTCTAGCGAATGATTATAATAAAATTATAATACACGAAAGGACAATTCCCGAAAACCATAACGCTTCGGAAAGATAGCCCTAAACGCTAGAGGTGTCAGATGAGAGTGCTCTGCATTTAGTAGGTGGGGGAACGATTATCCCTCTTTAAATTCGGTCCTATAAGCAAGCCCTCGTTTGTCTTTCTTCCTAAGCCTTTCTACCGGCTATTCGAGGTTTACCGAATGGTGCTCGGCCTTTGCCAAACCCAGGAACGACGCTTTCTAATCATTGCTGGCGGGAATTTCAGTAGTATTGATCGACTGTTCTGCTACCAGCAGTTAGTTCAATGCCTTTTAGCCGGCACTGTTCTAATAGGAACCCCTGCGAGGCAAGGGATCAATATGCATTGCCACTGCTGTGCTCTCAATTAGAAGGCCTGCTCGTGAGGTATCGGTAGAAGCGTACGAGAACAGCACACTACCGGGTGGGATTTTATATGATTGAGTTTTAAGTGAGATTCCTCATGGTTCTCCATTGGGATTGTGACGCACAGCGTTTGAGGATACCTTCGCTGACCTGGCCATAGGAGATTGACGCAAAATGGTCTTATAATGAATTTTTGCAAATGAAGTACCACTTCTGGTGCTGCGTATGAACTTATTGCATTTTTATTGCTGCGGTGGCCTCAATTGGTAAAATAAATTGAATCTTTCACGAGACCAATGATAGCGTAAAGTCAAGATAGTTCTGATAATTTTGAATTAATGGTACGTTGTAATTGAATTGAATCAAGTAATTATAATAGTATTGCTTCATATATGAACAAACTTTTTTTTCGTTTTTATTAAAGTGGTTGCAAGTATAGTGCAAAGAATTATTTATTAACGCGTTTGCCCAACATATTATAGAAAAAGATAATCAATGAATTGAAATTAATTTGAATTATTTGTGAGATAACCAAATTGATTGGAAGTCATTACGTTCGTATATCGGAGTTTCACAGAGCGCGACGATAATATCGCTAATCAGAAAGTGTCCCGTCCATTCAAATTAAACTCCTCGGGAGGGAGGTTATCACAAGGAAGAGTGCGTGGTTACTACATAGGCATAAATTCACGACTGCGATACTGTGGCACTTGGGTGAAGATGATGAAGGTGTTGCATTTCATTTTGGACGCATATCAAACATTAATCACTTCTCATTGCCTTTCTCACTGATCCGACTCAGCAAATGCTGCAACTGAGAGCCGGAAATTTGAATCGCAAAATGCAAGCCTCATGCAACCAAGAGACGAATGAGAGGGTGAGAGAAAGAGTGAGAGTGAGAGAGAGAGAGAGTGTGTGTGTATGAGAGAGAGAGGGAGAGAGAGAGAGAGAGAGTAAGCCATAGACTAAAAGATGCTGGATACTGGAAATCATATGTGCAGTGACTAATGCGATGGATAGCACTCAACGGTGTGGTACTTTGTCATGTCAGGGAAGGTAATGGAACACTTCCGCCGTCTGAATGACATAGAAATTGTAGTGCTTCAGCCGTTCATGATGGACCATCGAATTGGTTTAGCGCGTTAACTGCTTTAACTAATGCGTTGTGAAGTTGACAGAAACCGCTGTTACATTGATGATGCATTTCACCGGCCAAAGTTCTCAGTTTTTAAAACACATGTTATATCCCATTACTGACTGAGACATTTTGATAAATTCTCATGCAATCGCAATTATCTAAATATACACCATTCATAACGGGTCCCATCTTCTCAAATGATCCAAAATCACATTAAAATTATCAGTTTGTAAGAAATGTATGTTCTGTTGTTGCCGATAGCTTAACTAATACTACTATACAATACTATACTGTTGGAAAACCACACCGCTGTTGGCTCGAAGTTCTTAACAACGTTACCTTCGATTAGTGGGAGAAACCATAAAACATGTTGGAAGAAGTTTCTGCTACGTACGGCTTTTCTCGAAGAGGATTGTGTAACATGGGCAAAAGTGGTCTTAAAGGGCGCTACAAGTAAAACTTCTTCGACTCGGATCGTGTAGTGGTCGACACTTAGATAAATTATATGTTCACCTGAGAGTGACGCTACTTTCGACGCTGAGCACTTAGTTGATCTGCATTAGTATCTCAACCCTTCGTCGGTTTGTTTGCAGACTGCCAGCTGTATGTGCTTTATTGAACAAAATACACCTGGCACATCATGTGTCTGGGATCGTTATGAACTTTGCCGCTATCAGACAGGAACGAAAAGAAGAGTCTGAATGTAATCGTGCTCCTTACGTTGTGTAGCATCCTTCAAAAACGAAAAGGCGAAGAAAATGTACATATGTTTGATAAATGTTCAAATGTTCATGGAGGAAGAAACGGATACACAAATATTCAGTTTTGCTAGTCCATTACTCATGTGGCAGTGAAATCTATTTCATAAATGTTTCAAATTGATGGTTTAATAGTTTGAAATCAGGTTCTTTTTTTTCGATACCTTTAATAGAAGGTTTCAAAATTGATGATGCTAGTTGAAATATCTATCGAGGCGTACTCCCACTTGAGTTTATAATGAAGTGATAAAATGTAGCTAACGCCTGTGTGAACTGAGAAGAGAACTGATAGTATGACTTTTTAGTGAATTTTTCATAGTATTGAGCTTGCTGTCGAATGCATTTTTTTAGATGGAGCTGATGAGAAGTAACGTTTGTAGCATTGATATTGTGGTTTTATGAACATTAGTATTGGTAGCTCACGATGGTATTGCATTAATATTGCTAGCTTACGATGGTTTACCAAAACAGTCTTGAATCGTGCGAAGAAATAAATAAATGTAGCTGTGTTACATATTTAATGAGTATATTTGAAAGCATTTTGATTCCAAAATCACTTGTTTCATTTTACACTTGGCATACAGATCACTCGTGTTCAGTATGATTAACTCTTTGACCTTGTGGAGAGTATTCCATTCGGCGTGATTGCTGTTTGCTTTTCCATTTGGGATGATTTATGCAGTTGAGTACAGTCTTAACAGGAATAGAGGGCAGTCCATTTCAAACCCCCAACTTTTTGGGCCTTTTAGGTGACCGAGCATAGAACCATGTTCTATTGAAGTGGTTTATTTTTTTCTTTTAAGGTAAATTGATATTCAGTGTAGGGTGGTAGGATTTTTTGTGAATAAAATCTAATGGTAAATACGTTTTATTACCATTGTACCCTTTAAAGTGGCGAAATGCATTTGTTTTTTTTTTATAAAAATATGATAAATATTATTAAATAATTCATCAAATAACTGCATATGTCTGTATCATGTACACATTTTCCATTCCAAACAGTGCGTGACGATTATAAAAAAATTGATACATCAAAATGAAATTCGTTTGTAGGACATTTTTTAAATTCATACGAAACCAGACCGTCGTTTATCATCATTGGGTCATATTAAAAAAGAAACTATCGGAATCTTAGAAGACAATCCTTGTGCAAACACTTTTTTTTGCTAAATTTTAAACCTTTCCTCGGCCAAAAATTTATTTCAGACATTGCTTAATACAACACAATTCTTATTATCAGAATGGAGAACATGTATGCACTGCTTTGCCACTTGCAACAATGCCTAATAGGCGATACATACGTAATGTACCAGCTTTGTTATTATGTCAGTATGTTTAAACAGTATATATAATTACATTCCCCGTAAAGAAAATTAATTACGGCGAAACAGAAAAAGGATAAAGTCACAAAAGTCTTGCGGCTTATTAGGAAATTTAATTAAACTAAGGAATAAGTCACTTGACGATAGTGGCTAGATATCTTCATCGATCTTTCTTTCTGCAGTTGGTTTTTAAAAATTTTAGCTAACATCAAGCTCAAGCGGTCAACATAGTGTTTAAGTAAACCTTAAGAACCTACACAATCTGCATTAAAAACGAAAACTGTCTTCTTTGTAATAATAACAGATCCATGGAATTTTATCCATAGTATGCTTGGTAAGCAGAAAAACTCAAAATGAAATGTTGTTGTTTTAATCCCATTTCATGGGCAATAAAGTGATTATTAGTATACGCTGGTTTCAAATAGCGTTCCTGGTGAGTGTAAATTGTGAAGCTTTTTGTGAATGTGCTAATGATTGTTGCTTTTAGCCCAAGTTAACGTAGATTTGGTTTTTAACACCCTCCACAAAATTATGCTGTTCACAGACATAATTTTTGCATCATTCTGATGAATCCAGCGTATTTTGAAATTTTGGTTTTTGGGAATTAAAAAAAACGCTAAATTAGGAAATAATTTTTATTTGTAACTTAAAAAAAGTATGGTAAGTGCATAGTATTATTTTGCTGTTTGAATAGTCGAATCTTTAGTCTTTCTGGACAATAGAAGCCCGTCTGTTTAGTTCTTGTTAGCTATTTGGAGTTTGTTTTTCGCTTGTTAAGAGAGTAAACTAAGAGTAAACTTTCGGAAATTAGGAAACACCATCTAATTCTCAAGTATCGATCACTTCACTACACCGAGTAAGTGTAGACTGCCGGTATAAACCATACCGTACGGAGCGGATGTGTAACTTTTGGAACGTTCGAGTAGTTCAACAAACCAATAAGTGGGTTAAACTTTCAAAGCATGCCAAGGCACAGCTATAGTTCTCTCTACGAAAAAGCTGTTAGCGGCGGATTGGTTGTGGCTGCAAAAAACATGTTGTTGGTTTAGAATGATGTTTTGTTAGGTGATTTTTTTCGGTTTTTTTGCTTTGCAATTGGTTTTTAATTAATTGTTTCTTTTAGATTCCTAAATATTTGTGCATCTGCCGTTAGTGAGGCATTTTTACATATGTACATTATAAAATTTAATAATTTCATATTACATTAGGTTTAATCGCACATCTGATACTAGTTTAATGATACGAATATTCAAAATTTCAAGGACCGTTGCAGTTTGTATTATATGCTCCGTATGAATAAATAAAACAAATGACTGCAGGTTTCAGTAACTTCATTCTCCTTCAAATCATTCATTCGTAAAATGTAGTGGAGCATATTAGTTGCGTTAAGAAAGGTAGGTTTGCATCCGTTTCGAACAATGCAGTTGTAGTTAGTGTTACCCTTCGGCTACGTGAAATATAGCTTTCAATGCAAGCATTTAAGGCACTTCTACTTCTAGTAATTGTCGAGGATTATTTTATTTGTATATTAGAAACGACATGCATTTCTTTCTAAAAAAACCATCTTTTAGATCTTCTCATTTTGAAAGGGACTGCATTTTATACAAGTGGACAAAACTTGAAAATAGTTTGAACAGATAGTCGCTAGTAGGCCAGTGCCATCGTGTTTGAAGACCAAACCTCAGTAGGAATGTTGAACGGTAGGAAAATGTGAAAGTTCTGAGCCGTACAGTAGCACCTCACGACCTGAATCAAAGTTTGTGGTGACGGATACGCATGGTGCATAATAGCCATCGCTTTAATAAAATTAAATGAAATTAAGGAGCGGATGCTGTGTTGAGGAATGTTATGTGATACAAATAGAGTTAGTAGGTGCCAAGACACGGTCGCGGGCGCGTCCGTCGTTCATCTAATTTGCAATTTAAAATTTTGGAATTTTCCTCTCACGTATCAGTTTTATTAAATCACGAGTTTTATTAAATGAAATGGGGGAATCTTTCATACGGCACACATTTTAGTGAGATGTAGGTTATGGATTTTTGCGACAAAAGCGCACGCTACAACATCCAGAATTTCCCATAAAATATCGCCAGCTGAAGGATGTGAAAGAATTGGGTTGAGAGCGAGAGTCTAAGACATTTTTAGTTGCTTACTTCTAAATCCATCCGTAACCAATGATCCGTTCTTGACAGAAAGTATTTCGAATCATGAGTTCATATGTTGTGAGTTCATATAAGTGAGTATCAGCATTGAATGTGTGATGGATTTTACACAGTCAAAAGATTTAAAAAATAACATTGTACATAGGTTCTTAAAAACAATATTTTTTTTTTTAAAAGTGCCCAAGTAATTTTCTAGGATAGGTTCATTGTTCACTTTCGATTCGACGAATCGACGAAGGAAGAATTCATTTGCCATTCGTAGCAAAAGCATGAAAGCGTAGCATGAAGGAGTGTTCGGCAAATACTACAAAAACACGTTCGGCTGTTCGACCGAAGTGAAACACGAAGCACTAAAAGGACGACTTTACTTTTGCTGGGTCATGGGGCTTCCAGTCAGTTGATTCGGACGCCTTCGCCACCATGGATGTTTATGTCTGCAAGAGTTTATAAGGAAGAAATGGTTGTTCATTTTACCTAGAAGGTTTGCAAATATCGACGAGGTAAGCAATTGTTCAGGGACGTATGGTTAACCTATTCCTTTGGTAAAGCTGCTAAATGAAAGTGTAATTCAGAAATCGAATATACGATGTTGGCGACAAGTGAACTGCATTAAATTAAATGTTCAAGAAAGTTATGTTTTGCTTCCGATAAGTGTATCAATCTGAAGCGGTTGCTGTTGTAGTGTGTTCGTCCAAATTTGATGAATCAACGACAATGGACATGCTCGTCTACAGTTAATTAATAGATATGGATAACATAGATATAGAGAAATCAGATAAAGCGATATCATTACATGCCATATTTTTTAAAAAAGGTATAGTTGAATCCTGGTTTGCCAACATATTAGTGGTTGTTTCCGATCAGATATTGTTCAGATCTTTCCATCTGCGATTCAATGGTCAATGGAATGAAAATCCTTGTGGAAAAATAATATTTTTTGCAGTTCATCAGCTAGGCTTTTGGAATGGGTAAATTACAGGAAATTTACTCTCAGCATTCATTATTGATGGTACTAATGTTTTGTTTATTTTTGTTTACTCTTCAGCTAACATAATCTTTTTATTTTTCTCAACCCCTGTAACGTTGCTTTTGGATTTTATGAGATATTCAGTTAGTACACTTGGATTCAACAATTTCCGTAGTATAAGGGGATGGCGCAATCCAGCTTGTCGGTAAAAGCATAATTGTTTCTAGTAAGTGATTATCCATATTTTATTAGCAATGGAAGAGAAAAAAATATTCTACGTTCGCACTCAAAAATGTTTATCCTTTCTAGAGGTAGGAATCTAGAAACTTAGTTTGAGTGAGATGCTATCAGTGGTACAAGCGAAAATTAACAAGGAATTGATTGTGATAATCCGTTGAGCATCATTAGAAGACAATGACTATGTTTTTGCAGCTGAACACTGTTCATGGCGGTCAATATTAATTATTAATATTTTTCTGTATTGTTAGATCAAAGCGTTCGCCATACAGCCGTTGATAGAACAATTAAAAAATAGTTTCAAAACTTAAAAAAAAAAATGCCGAGCAGACTTTTACCAACGGCTTTGCAAATCAGCCACGTTGTTTTCTGGTAATGTTGGTGCTAACATTCTAACCACCCCTTAATGAGTGGCTGACAGGTTATACAGGCTCTTGCTAGCGCAAAAGTTGGATTCTCATCCCGAGGATTCTAGATACCTGGTTCAGGGTGTATTGTTTCGTTTTGTTTTTGGTGTTAGTGAAACCTCTGAGCTAGACGATTGCCCCGTATTGCTGGCCCTTTCTGGCGTTGTTCGCAAGAGCAAAACACTGGAAATAATTTGCCATAATAAAAGTATGTTTTCACACTGTCAGGTGGACTAGTTGTGGCGATGAGTTGGTATACACCTATTAATAAGTTTGTTTCGGGATGATGTTTTGCCTTACTTACTATTTTATTCCTTCAAACCTGCGAAGAGGTAGTTTTGCTCTAATGCTTCATCTAAAAGGCATACTTTAGCGATACAGAACAAATTGGTAAGGTTAAGTATAAAGCGAACCTCTAAATACTCGTCGTGCGATGCCCTATTTTTGACATATTTGGTCTTTCTTGGGGTACCGTCTGGCAAATGGATATCATTGGATTCGTTAAATAAACTTCCATTCGAGGGAGAACATATAATTTGGCTGCAAACAGCGGGTGATGAATAAATAATCTCGCGAAACTGCTTCAACTCAACCAGAGCGCGTTAACATATTTATAAACCTACATGGTACACTCACTGCGATATGGAATTGCGCACGATGGAAAAATATTTCCCACGTTTGAAAAATATGGGCTTCTCTTTATTACAAATAAAAAAAGCTTCAATAATTCCATTTACGCGAGGTAAAAAACATGTTTAATGGATTGATAAGTCAACTTTTTATGAAAACTTTTTTGGACATTATCTGAAATCTTCTTTTAGAATTACAGTGTCGTTTAACGAGACGATAATATATTGTTTTTGAAAGAAAATTTTCAGCCTTCCAATGTTTAACGTGCTGTCGTTGCATAATTGAGCCTTTAGTACTCTGGGCAAACCCAGGGAACATATGAACATTCTATGCTTTTTAAAACATTTTGACGCTGCTTGAGCACGGTAAAAAGGCCGCAAAAGAGATGCACCAAAGGGATTCATCAGCCGCTTTGACCTTTAGAAAGCGTCGAGCAATGTATGGAAAAAGTATAAGCGGTGTGGAAAACAACAACATCGTAAACGGTGACCAACAGAGCCATGTTGGCTCGTATCGTACTACGATCCAAGCCCTTCTCGATTGCTGCCCTCTGCTTCGATTTTTAGCTCATTTATTTTCTCGTAACGTTTACGGATGCTCGTTAACCACCGGACAGTTGAATGTAAAAACACATATAATGTTGTTGTTTCTGTTGACAAGGGTTCCCGGGATGAAGAAACACGCCAACAGGGCCACAATGCAGAAAAGTATCCCTCAAGTAAGTGCAAAAAATGAAAACGAACAAGCCCGGTTTTCGGGATCTCCACAAGCGTACCTGTTCAGTGGAACCCTTTGCCCAAAAGTACCCCCAGGAGGACCCAGAATACGAGGTAGGCATGATACTAAGGCTCGGATGAAAACTCCGCTCAGCGGTAAATAAACCCATGAGTGGTTAATTTACCGGGCCTTGTTTGGTCAAGCCGTAGGTGTAGGTTTGAAGAGAATTTTGTAGCTAGATTTGACGGATTTGTGGTCCGTTTTTCAATTGCTTCTTCATCAAATCATAAAACGTGTTGCGGAACTGCTTGATTCATTAGCCAACAGAAGAAGGAGAAGAATATGATGAGAGGGGGTTTGAGTTTAGAAAAATGGAATCGTTGGTGTGATTGTACAACCCAAATGGGGTTTTTTCTCATTAGAATGATTTCAAGCGCATGCAAATGTGAACACAGCCAGCAGTCCGTCCGGCCTAACATGTTCCTCGTCGTGTTTTGTTTCTATTCGGAGTAAAAAGCTACAAATGGCTCGTGTCATTAGACTATTTTACTTTCGTATCGGACAAGTGGGTGACCTATTGCATCATTAGAAGAGCGCGGCCACAGCTACAGCCAACAATCGATAATTCCACATCCCACCCTTGATTCATTTTCGTTCCATTGTTCCCTCTAATTACTGGTTGAATGACGAATTTATTCTACGTCAGCAAAAAGCGATAGTATTAGTGTTTGTGACAGTCAATATTGGTATTTTTAGTTAGGTTGTATTTTTAAGAAATGATACGCTAAAAATGTCTTCATAAGTATCGTAAGTACTTGTGTCACAACAATATGTAGTTTGGTATGGTTTGTCACAATAATATGTATTGAGCGTTGTATGGTAATACTGATATCGTACTGTACGGTTATTGAGAAAAGTGGTTGGTGTTTTTAAACTACAGCATAGTAGTAGTGCAGGGATATATATCTCCCTGGTAAATTGAGGCTAACAAACTTAAGTAATGGATGTGGGTAATGGTGTTTCGCAAGGCTGTACGTGCAGTTGGAAGTGCACATACCGTACGTTAGCACCACAGAACTTATTCAAGTGAAATCTCGCTGCTAGGAAAATTCTGTAACTGAATTGATTTATGGCTTTCGTTTTTTGCGTCGATCTATAATGAACTGATATAATGCAATGTTTCGCCCAACCTAGTGGTACATTTATACATAATGGAATGTATACAAACTTTTCTCAACTTTTCTCTTTCTTCTCGTTTGTGGATAAACCAGTTTCGTCGCTTGATATAGATATTGGTGGTTGCTTAACACATAAGCGATAAATTCAGAAGTAATGAAAGACCCTCGAAATTGCTGTGAAATTTATAGCGAATGGCATTGGTTCTTTTAACGTCATGCAAAACCATATTACTAGATAGGGGTTTTTATGTTGGTTTACTCATATTTGTCCTTCATCCTTGATAAATGTGGGGGTTTTGTTTTTATTGTAATTGAAGAGCTAGTGCAAGGAAAATAGATGGTTGAAAGTAGTTTAGTATATCTTTGTAATGTGCACTAAACGCATAATGTTTGGATGAAAAAAAAAAATCGTTGATAATAATCGGAGGGAGAGCTGAAAAATCGTATTTTAGAATTTCCATCTTCACTATTTTGAAATAAAAAACATGCTTGCCCGATCGCATGTTAACTTTGTTGCTCCAGATAAAATATTCGACCCATAGTCATCAATTGAAAGGACAAGCACAACCTCTCCAAAGATGGATGAGAAAACAATCAGATCTTGCCGCTGTCACTTTGTTGGCATTTACACAGTCTGAACGGCAAGACAAACGAATCTTTCAGGGCAGAGCTTTTCACTGGATTGCTCACCGTGGCACCTCGGCACATCTCTTCTTCCAACGCTCGAGAAATTACTCTTTTTCATATTTTTTCCTTAAAGCTTTATATGCGTTGCGTGGTGCTTTTGGTCGCTGTTTGGCACTTCTGACATCCTTCAGGCAAAGCCGATTGTTGAAACTTTATACATTACGCTCACGTACGAGGCGTGCGAGATGGGGCGACAAACATCGATTCATATTTCATTCCTACCGCGGCTCACGGAGCACACATGGAGTAGAGCCCGGTTCATCTAGCAAAGGGATTGTTGCTTCGAAGGTTTCACGTGTGAATACGTTTCGTAGGACGTCTAGGACAAACCATGCTATGGCGATTTTCTACACCTTCCTGTTCCCTTGCTCAATTCCAGTGAATAAACAGACGACGGTGCTTTCTATCGGGTCGCATATGACCGCAAAACTTCAATTTTCTTAGAGCCGTTGAGTGAAATGTATAGCAGTTGCCGTGCACCCACCCGAGCATTCAATGTTTACAAAGATGTTGTTCCGAATGAATGACATCATCGCGCGAAAGTACGCTGGTTTGTTGGCACCGTACTGAGATGAGTGCTTAAGTGTTCAGGAACACCTTCATCACTGAGGTCGACGTTGGATGAGGAAAACGGTGGCGAAGAAGGATGAATGGCACACAGGAAGCTTGAATAAAATGTTTCCGGTCCTCGATGTTATCGTAGATAACTGGAGCTCGGCAGAAGGCATTCAATTTGCTGTAGGTGTCGGTCCCTGAATAGATGCAATTGCATTGAAATGGGCTACATTAACTAGGTGTGTTGATTGGCGTGTCTAGAAAATAGTGTTGGCCAAATGTCCTGAGGGATTGGGTATAACTGAAATTGCTTAGCTCATGCGCTCATTATCTATCTGTTTTTAATAACGATATAGTCCAACAAAGAACTATACGCGATATGGTCCCTTGTTGTATGTTTTAGGAAATAACAGCAGATAGCACGCAAGATCAAGGCACAGTGAATTCGTTGATTGATTTGAAATAACTCATGTTTTTACACTAGTAGTTTTATGAAAAAAAAATTATTACAATTTTTCGAAATTTTCGATATGAGCATCATTCTATTGCAGAAAACCGATGGATCATTTAGCTTGAACTTGAGTACTTGAGAAAACAGACAGCAAAGACTTAGTATCAGCAACTCATAGGACCGACCATATTTCAATATGGTCCTAAACATAGCCATCCTTCAGCAGACTGTTATCGGTGGAGTGAACGGTGATCGCTTAGAATGTTTCTCTTGTAATTCTCACTCTATGATGAGCCTACGAATTCGGTCGTCTATAGCCTGCTTCATCCTTCATATCGTCCTTGGCAACAATTATTCTCTTCAATACACCGTAGTTGATATCCACCAGTGGTGCTGTTAGATATAGTCTTCAAACGTTCGCCTATTCGTATCATTTAAGATTATTTATCTTTAGCTTTCTTGCTTCAAGTAGAAACGGTAACATCAACGAATGGCGATTTATGGCTAGTGAAACAGCAAAAAGTATGCCTTTGCTTGACTCGTGTTAGTACTGAAGGGGGCTAAAGTAAAAAAAAAACACTTCACCAGTCTACGAAAACAAAGTGGATGAGAAAGCAGTCAGCAAGTCCTGCATTCCTTACATTTACCGTGTTCATTATACTTTCCCGGGCTAACAACTTCTTTTCCGAGAGAGTACTTTCTTCGCAGTTGTTCGCATGAACGAACAGTGTACGCGAAGCGGTAACGTCAATAGCGAAACCAACCACAAACCCTTGAAATACATGGTTTGAAAAAACACCATTTTTGTTAGTCTGTGCGTGGTTCGATAACATTGGTTAGGTTGCCCGAACTTTTGTCGGGGCCCTTGTGACACTTCGCAATCGGTCGCGTCGGTACCGCAAAAGGGAGCTGCCCGGAAAAATGAGGAAACACTGCGCGAACGTTTCACGTGGAAGCGAGGTATGATGGAGCAAAATGAAGTCATGGTGGTAAAAAGGCAACATTGATTCCGGTACGGTAGGTAATGTAAACAGTTACGTTATGCGGCAGTCCTTTCCGTAGCTGAAGATATAAAATAATCATTACCCAGTGAGCTATTGAATACAATTTTTTTTACTGTTGATAAGGAAACCCAAGACCCGATTAGACGGAATCGTTGAAGATGCTCAATTTTGTTTGTAGTTCAATATCGTTTGCTGTGCGATATTTTGTAGAAAACGTTGTATAATTATTGAATTATTGATTGGTAAAGCAAAAGGAAGCATCTTTGAAACAATAGTACAGCTACATTGTTCACACTTTTATGATTCGTAGAATCGATCACAGCGTTTGTCCAAGCCGCCGTTCTGTGTGAGGTAGTTTACCACCTAATTGTGCGTTAATGGTTGCGGCTGATTACATTAGCATAAATTCAATGGAGACATTGGCAAACGCTACAAAAGGAGCCTGTTATATCATCGAAACACAAACGGTGGTAAAAATGGCGGGATAAACGGCTTCTAAAATACCGCCTTTTCTATCCTATTTGTTTGGCAACACAGTGGTAGATTGTGTAGGAGGATGTCATTTAGCTGAATCCCCTGAGGAAAGTTAGCAAACCCAAAGCCATTAAGAAGGTCCATGCGGTGAATGGTGGAAACTCATTTTCCCGAGAAAAAAGGACACAAATATATACCATCTCAAAGCTCGATCACTGATTCGTATTAGACGACGTTCGAGATACAAGCGCCGGCAAACCGAGACATCCGGCAGAAAGGTCTTTCCCGTTGAAAAGGCTATTCGGTGAATAACGGCGGTTGTAACTCCTGGTTTAAAATTATTCGCTCGTTAGCAAGATTAGCTCAAGTTTAGCAGCTAATGGAGTTGGAAACATGATCTAGCTTCTTTTGAGCTGTTTCTTTGGGGTGTAGGATGTTTTGACTATCGACGGTGGTGGTGAAGTATATGTAGGTTTAACGATAAAGGCTCTTGTTTCAAACAAATTGCTTATTATTACGTGTACATAGTTAGCATCTTAAAGTTTGTATTGTCAATCCCACATTGCAACGTCTCCATGAATGCTAACGATTAAGGTTACAAGATAACATGGCTGATTTTTTTGTTAAACATAAGTAAGGACGGATGAGCCGTATGTTTCAGGTTTTTTTTATTTTTTATTTATAACTAGCATTTACTAGCTAGCAGCCGTATTTATTCAAGAGGAACTAATAATAATAAACTATAAATAGGAAAGACAGTAAAAGGAGTTTGTTAGGTAATGATATAGGTAAACGATATGGAAGGAAACCCGAAATTGCCACTACCCTTATCCAGTCCAAATAAGTCCAAAAGAAAATAATAATGTTTTAATAAGAATTAACCAGAACGACAAAAGACTTCAAGAATCTAATAAAGCTCATTCTAACTGGTCGCAGCAAAACGAGCGCGTCTACAATACCTGAGGCAATCTGTAACATGGCTACCAATCTTCAGTGATAGATATAGGTCTGCCGGCTACGCTACTTCCATGCAACGCTTTGAGCATTGCCCCACAAAATTAAATTGGAAAAAAGTAAGCTACGTTCTATGGGAAATGCTCATAAAATATGTATCGGGAAATTGTGAAATTACATCACTGCTCATTTCTATAAACATTAGCTTCGTACGGCACGGGTATAGAGAGAGGTTTTGTGGGAATCAGTTATAACTGAAATGTATAGTAGCTCTAGTAGGTGAAGAATGAAGGAAGTAGTAGTAGATCCAGATGACTTTTTATATAATTTATAGTAGGTCAGGTGCTTTTTATGCTGCTTTGGACACCTTTGCTTATATGTTTTGATTATTCTTCTGTTTCTATCATTGGTATATCAATCATATTGTGATGTTGAACATTTTACGTATGTTATTCATCATACCGTTGCTTATGACAGTGTATGTCTTTAAGAATTTATGCTGTATCTAGGAATGTATTCATAAACTGTGAAAAAAGCTCTAATCTCTCCCTCTTATATCTGAGAGCCTGAGAAATGTGAGGAAGTATGTAATCGAATATAATCAAAGAAACTTTCTCCCGGTAAATATCATCGATCCTATTCTGTTACATAAGGTTTTTGTGGGTTTTGGTGCATCGAGGAGATGAAAACAAGGAAGCATCTATTTAGGGTTTTAATTAAATTTAATTGAATTCTATTATTTCGCTACATGCGCTCGGTAGGACGTTACGGATGCGCAGATACTGATAAATCCCTACACGGTTCATGTGCAAGCAGGTCCCTTCATATTGACGATCCATTTCTGCACATCAGTGTAGCTGGAATGTTATTTATTTGAAAATCATTGGTATTTTAAATTACAATTTAATCTTCCAATACACAAAGAGCCTCAGAAACGCCGTGATTGTTTCTTTCAATCTTCTCTGCAATCTTCCTTCAATTTTCAATCGTCGATTTAAGTCAGCTTTGTGTATGATTACTTTAATGTATCGTAAATTTTTCGTGTTGGCTTTTAATGGTTTGTAGTGAAGTTCTGTTGTATCGCATAGAAAGATCAACAATCTGTTTAATTTATATCGCTATTGCTTTGGGAACACTTAAAATGAAAGTGAAATAAATTCCTTAGAATGTTGTCGTAGGTTCATCAAGCTGTAGTATTTGAGATTATTTAAGGAAGGTGGAGGATTTGAGATTATATGTGGATTAAATGAGATGGATTGTTTTCATTAACAGCAACATGACTTGGAGAAGTGTTATACGTGAAGAATGCGTATAATAAACACACCTGTGTAGAGTGATTCCAGAAGGTCACAGTCTGCTATTTCAAAATGGAGACGCATGGTGTTTGGTAATACGGGCAAATATTTCATGTGATATATAGTGTTTAGAACCCTGTTATGATAAAATTAACGACGAATATCCTCGTGCGATTGTGAAGAAAATTTCAAGCGAAAGTGCAAATGATAATTCATTTGAAAACAAACGAAGTCGAGCATTTAGCAAAGTCGCAAAACCAATACTAAATAATTCCACTCTGGTTTTGCTATGCAATTTTCACTTAAATTGTAATTTGCTTTACAAGCAGAATCATCTCTGACTGTCTAACGTTAATATTTTTTCCTATTAGCAACCGTTCCACATCGCGAAGCTAACTATAATAAATCATCGGAGATGGCATGCCTTGGTAATTCAATTTGTTACGAATGATGAGTAGGTAATAGTCTCGCATAATCTGTAGTTGTGCTTGTAGCATGAACATGGAAGATTCCGGAAACAATCTGAAGAGGTTGATGGGATGAGAATAAAATTGAAATGCAACACTTCCTGAAGAGATTGAATGATCGGGTTACATAAAGCGAATGTTGTCAACACTCGGACAGTTCCTTGCGCGCGCTCTTGTATCGTAAGGAAGTGACCGGATGTTGGATAAATCGGATTGATGAGCTAGATAAAATGAAGTATCAGCCTATGCTCTCCGCACTAAGCGGTTAGTTTGACGAATGGTTTCATACTTAAGACAGTGCCATTAATATGTAAGGATTTTTTGAAACAGTTTGAGTATTATGGTTAATATGGCTCACATTTTTTTGGTTTTTTCTCAATTCAAAGAGAAGTGTTTATTTGAATATCAATTCCATGTTTATGTTAATTATTCGTAGTAGTTTTTGCAATAAAAATATTGTCATTTTAATAATATTGTAATGCATTCATTTTTCATCTACACCGTAATTTCTCTAATACACCCAACAAACATGAAGATTGACTGGCATACAGATTATCGTTAATATTAATCGTTAATAACACATCTTACATTTGTAGTCGCCTCTCATATAGATACTACAACCGCATTCACCGGAAGGCCATAAAGGTAGGTTGATTTTCCAAGTTATTGCGACCAAATACTCACAGGAAAAGGATGCTTATTCTCTCAACTAGGTACAGGGTTGCTAGTGGCTCTCGAGCTCAATTTAATCAGACTTTACATTTACGGAAAGGGCTAATGCTGCGAGGGCTCGTAAGAGCTGCTGTGTGACCATGGTTTCCGTTTCGAACGTGTTTGGCCTACACGGATGTACGTTTAGATTCACGCAACGGCGAATGAAAAACGGGACTCATATTTATGCTAGGAGGTTTGGCGCGGGGAGAAGCAACATAATTTATTCATGCGCGTATAAATACGGCTTCTTTCATTTCCAACACCCGCGTGACTAAAGAGTATGAGAACAATATGTCCCCTTCGTAGGGTGAGTTCTCTCCTGCTGCAGCCTTATCCGCTTACCTCGTTTCTCAGAAAATTTCTTTTTTTTTCTATCTGTAATGGCTTCAAAGCTGTTTTTTCGATCTCCCTTTTTTCTGCGGAGCCTGACGACGGTTGTGGTTAAGGCTACTAGCACCACTACAGCACAGAAACTTATTTCACGGCCAACAGGATGGGAGCATATCACGTTTTCGGCTCCTTCATTCAACCGACGCAAACATAAGTAACGCCATTTTTGTCGCCATTCTAGTCACGATGAAGGAAACCTATGAAAAGTGTTTAGATGTTGTGGCAGTCAGATGACGGGAGCTAACAAACGAATGGTGCTAGACACCAAAGTCAGCATAAGATTATCGAAGTCTCCTCTTGCATGCTAGCGTGCCAGATGATGACCGAATTCTGAGAAGCACCGGAAGAAGGGAAGACTGACGCCTACTTTTGTTTAATCAATTGGATATACGACGACTCTATGCCGATGCTGGAGAGAACAAACAAAATCGTATGGTTTTGGAACGAGTAATAGGATATTTTTAAGTCACCGAAACAGCAGCATGACTCGGAAAAAAATTGTTTTCCTGAGTGACATCTACGGTTTTATGCAAACGGTAATTTCTCAACTAATCGTGTTTATCCTACTGTATAGCTACTGAGCTATACCTACTGTTTATCCTACTGTATATCTCGTGTATAGCTACTGAGAAAGGATTGATGCTAAAGATTCGAAAACTTACACATGTTTAGAATCAATTTCTCATAAGCACTATTACTCTGAGAGATACTAATAAAAAAAACCCAAACGAAGACAAAGATTGTTTTTTGAAAACCGATAGGATCTGGGCAAAACTTCGTTGGAATAACAAAACTAAATAGCTGTTGGTGAATGGTGTTGGGATATATTAAAGAATCTTAAATAGATCGGCCAGTAGGCCCATCACACCAATACATGTAAAACCATATTTGATCATAGAATAAATTAGTTGCGTGGTTTACAGGATGTAAACCGGCTTAGGATCTACTTTTGGTTTTCAAATGGTTTTTGATTTAAAAAGTCTTGTTTTTATCGCTTATTGTCCCATCCAACGATACAGTTAAATGGAAATGAAATTATTCGACGATTGAACTTGAATTACTCGCATTAAGGAAGTGCAACACTGCTATAAAATAAAATTGTCATTCGACATTACCAGTTGGTTGGATTTTTTAAAAGTTGTAATAAGGGTTCACATGGTTCTGTGTCATAGATGCGTGGTTTTACCATTTCTCCTATTGTCTCAAGCACTAGTCTTCTGGTGAGTTTAAAGGTGGCGATAACCCTAATCTTGTGTCCGACACACTTCACGAGTGAAAAGTTTTAACAAACTTATTCAATTTGGTTTGAAACGATAAGCGATATTTGGGTGATTCAACGTTGGTCCGGATGCTGAAAAGGGAACGAAAAGGGGTTTGTTTGA
>NC_064874.1:65553556-65556056 GCF_943734745.1 Anopheles darlingi
GGTCGATTCCGGAATCCTTGGTAAAAAGGAAAATCTACCAACGCCATCGGTGTAGGATATTAGGAGGGAGGGTCCGTAATGATCGGGTTAGTTTGTAACCCGAGCTCTCGTTAAAAAGATGAGCACTTTCGCATCAATTAGGATTAAGTGTGATGAAGTATAAGGTGTTGCTTCTTGAAACGAGTTCTAGCTGTCAGGTGTCCTCTAGAACGCATAAACTTCAATGGGTTGATATAGTCTGAATGGTTAATGGAACACGGTGTAATCCGCGAAGGTGAAGCAAAATAAAAAGAGGAATTTATGCGATGAACCACATGAATGACGAAAGTTATTGAAATGCATAGTAGTACTAGTATAGATACTGAATATATACCGTTGAATATACCCACGCAATATCATGACTTAGATTAAAAAAAATGGCGTTTCTATAGAATTGCGTATGGTATGTAACAAATGAAAGTATGACTGTAAGCTGTTGTTCGCAACAGTGATACTTTTCTATTTCGCCTGTTTTCATCTTTAATTTTTCTTAGAGAGTATATGTAGTATTGTATGGAACACATTTATGCTAAGTGATATTTGAATCGTTTTAAAAGAATCAAAAATTGATCTAGATTTATCAATAAACAATTATAAGAGCAAAATACTACAAACAACAACTCTGAGTAAGCCAACTGTTAAACCATCCACACTGTTCCGTCGGTGTTTATTTTGCATAAAAAAATTAACTACTCACAACGAGCTGCGACCGATGTTCCATTACAGTGTTGAGATCGGTTTCCAAGACAGAGATTGAAGATGCTCTTGAAAAGCAGATGGACAAATGGGATGTCTGCCAGCTCGGGTCCACCCCTTGTATAAAATTCAGTCAGGAAATACATCCGGATGTCCTGTCTGTAATGGATCTCTGGCTAGATGATGATTGTCAAATATTTGCAATCTACCTCCATCTTAAAAGATGACAAACAGACCCTAGACATATCTGGTTCCCCGCCTTTGCATGGTATTCACCCGTGCACTCCATATATCAAGTTTCACTGACCTACACCTACGAATGTTATGGATTTTGGTTTGCTCTTCTTCTGCGCATCATGGTGTCAAGATGGTGACATTGATAGTGCGACATAAGTGACCATTTCAACCATTTCAGTGATCATCATTCTCACTGTTTGCTTACATCCTGTTGGGCATTTTTTAAGAGAGATCTCCATGGCAAAACCATTCGAGCAGGCTGCAAGTTTAGATTTTTTTTTTGCAAAACGAACCTCCAAGTATCATAGAAATTGCAATGCATATTCACTCGATCATTTTAATCGCCGATAAGATCAAACATTATCACACCAGTGCTTGTAAGTGATATCTATCAGATTTAAATGAATAAAGGACTAGCAAAATTATACCATTTTTCAAACAGGGAAGGTTGAAACAAATTAAATAAAAACGAATATTTCCTCACTTTTTTAAGCCATCAACATGTCGAATGAAAGCTGTTCTGTTTTACCACCAGTCAGTTCAATTGAAAAACTACGTGCCTGGTAGTACGAGTCCTGAATGTAAAACCAACTTACCATGGTCACCTTCGTACATTGGTTGAATGATATTAGAGAGGTATGGTATTACAGAGTTACGATAGTACCTTAAGAGATAAGATGACGCTCATGAGAAGCGATAATAGCGATATTGTGACCAGTACGAGGATTTAAGATGTACATGCATATTGTGTAATGTTCCGGGTTTGCACATATTTCTACATTTTGTCATCTTTTGTTCAAACCAATTCTGTAGTTCATAATGCATTTGATCTACCTTTGCGAGGTTTTAGGCAGAAAAACAACATTTATGTAGCAGTCGTGTACAATAAATGCAAGCGACGGACAGTATACATTTCTTCTCTGATTGATTATTAAGATACATTTAATCGTTTCTCGGCTTCAGCGTTGATACTGGATGTACACATGTAGTTCAAGTTCTTCTGATCGCCAATCAGGTTTCAAGGTATCAAAAACACTTCCGACTACGTCCAAGAAATTCCACCATCCGAAATAGAGAGTCATGTTGCGTCAGTGCAATTAAATGCTTATGTTGTCCTCGTGACAATCAGCACGCAAATCACTTCGCGCGTCTTTCATCGACAGGAAGCGAACTGTCAGGGATCATGTATCGGATATCCGCTCGCGTCATCCATATCCACCAGGCATTATGTTCATTGGATATATGGAGCACGGTTCCTATAACAAACCGGCGGCATCATGCCCGATCGATTGATTCACGTCACCTCCCTAAGGTCAACTCGATGATGAAAACTGTCTACTTCAATTCCGGCCAAATCGAGTAAACAATCTTCGGCAATAGAAGCTACTAGCGTGACGTACCTGAAGAGAAGGTTACGTTTGTAGGATATCGCACAAACAAGTCAAACACCTGGGGTTATGTGTTCGCTTTCGGGACAATCACCACCTGCTACCAGTGTAGCAGAATGTTCGAAATCAATTTCCGTCAA
>NC_064874.1:65568556-65588556 GCF_943734745.1 Anopheles darlingi
TGTTAGATGTGAAATGATGTGGAAATAACTGAGATATTAATAAAGATGCTTCAATTAATTCTATGGGTTGCGCTGATATGTTCCTACTCCTGAATGCTTCGCACGAAATAAGGAGTTGAAAATTGACATCGCAGAAGCGACTACCAAGTTGTCTACCAAGCGACTACCAGCAGGGCACAGAAAAATCGGAGCAGATCATCGTTTCGACTTCGCCCTGCGACTCATTTCTATTGCCACAGCTTTAATTTTCCGCAACATTAACGAGAATTGAGAACTCCCAAAGTTATATACTATTCCAGTAAACCAGTTGGAACTCCATGTCCTATTGAAACGAAGACCATTTCAGCCAACAGTACAATCTGGTAAAAAAATGAAGGATCAACACAAACGCGCTACCAGTATTAACACATTGGTTTGCTCAAAGCCTATCGCCAGAGATCTTATGCAAACCATTGGCCGTGAATGCAGATGTTGAGTCAGCAATAAAAAGAATACGCGAAAGACTGGTAGTGAGGCCGCGTTAGGTGGGGCAATGGAAACCGTCGGCCACGCAAAATGGATTTGGATAATAAAATAAAATTTTATAGTTCCCATAAAACATTTCCGAGAGGCAATAGCGCTTGATGGTCATGGTGCTTATGTTTTGCGTATGCGGTGACGTGTCGACAACGCTGAGTGTGTTGTTGGTGGGCTAGAATGGTCAAAATTGGCATCATGGTTCTTTTGCCGGCAGAACCAACCAAAATCGCGGGAGAAGTGAAATGGGAATGGGAAGCGAAAAAGAGAAAATAAGGCTGCGGTAGCACCGACGGCAACCCTTTCCGTTTCCTCAACCATTTGTGAGCATGGAGTAAATGGACTCCTGTTTACTTTTCGATGGTTTTTTCTGATTTCCAGTTGTGAATTTTGCAGATATTTAGTGCTTGGTAAGTTTGTGAACACCCCCCGCAGAAGGAAATGCGCCTCACGTCAAAGCTTGTCGGCGTACCAATTCAAATCCAACTGATGTACATTTATCCTCATGGCACGGTCCTCCAGAGCATTTCCAAGATTTTTATTAATGGAGTCTGCCTCACGAACCGATGGCGCTGGCAAAGCAAAGTTGGAATATCAGTGCGTTTTATGCTTATGTTTTTTAATAGCACCAGCGAGATTATGGTTACCGAGAAGCGTTAGCGTCTCCTTGGACAGCGCCGTTCATGGTTCGGTTGCATTGAGGATATCGGGAGCATGATTTTTCAATTTAATGGACTTTGCGCCCTCGAGGGTCATGTCCTCCAATTATTGCATGTAGCTTATTTACAGCTCAACCAGATAATAAAATTTATTCGACATGGCACTTAAAGTACTGAAGTGCAATGTAGCAGAAATGGGCAAATTGCAAACTCATTGCAAAACAGTCAAGTATTGTTTGTTGCAGCTGTGTAAGTCCTCCGAAACTGAAGAGATTTCATCTTTAATGATTTCGTTTTTCTTATTTAATTTTAGTTAAAAGAAACCCACATTTATTGTTCGATAATGAGACTCAATAATTAAATAACTAAATATTTTTTCTAAAATTATTTAGTCGGCATGATGTTTGCTTACTGTTTAACATATGACATAAACTATATTTTTATCTTTTACATTCTCGCTTGCCTTGTCTTGATTTCCAACAGGTTAGAACAAATAGCTGATATAGACTGCGAAACATGGATGATCAAAAACGTACCGTTCCTACCGAATGATGTTAGGCATCCTGCTGTTTTGATATTTATATGAGTTGTTTAAAATAAGCAAAATAGAAGTCTGAACAGAGGTTTTGTTATTTAGCTGATACTTTGTCTGGATACAGATTGACCAGTTTAAAATGAAACCCTTCTGTAACCGTCTGCTGATGATTAGTGATGAATCATTGAATGCAATATCTTCTATCATTCTTGATAATCATGAATAATCGAAAGATACAAAATAAGAGTTCTGGAATCATTTAGTGGCTACTGAATGGGTATCCCAATGGTCAATGTGATAAGAAATGCTGTGAGGTGTCATTCGTAATTCGTCCTTTTCTAATAAATTTCGACCAACCATTAATGGACCTAAAAACGGTGATTACGAATTTGAAATGTAAAACAGAATAAAAGATATTCGATATTCATATTTAATGTAAGAACACTTTACTATGAAATCTTTCAATCTGTATTCAAAGTCATAATTATATTTCCCAGACGATAATAA
Organism: Anopheles darlingi; assembly: GCF_943734745.1. Taxonomy (NCBI): domain Eukaryota; kingdom Metazoa; phylum Arthropoda; class Insecta; order Diptera; family Culicidae; genus Anopheles; species Anopheles darlingi. Next base: position 65,570,774 of record NC_064874.1, read on the forward strand.
ATAATGTCGCCATCACGGTTTTACCAGTACGTCTTCACAAGGTACTCTGCAATAAACATTTAAAACTCACACCAGTGCTGAAGTCTTTAAACATTTTTGCTTGATAAATATTGGCAAATGTTAAAATGTTACTTCATGATTACAGTCTGGGATGCCTCCGGCCTTGCCTGGTTCTTAGAAGGCACTACCAACGTACATGACGCCCTGTGCATAGTAGCTAGACTTTGTAGAAAATATGGGATGCATGCTCGAAGGGTGGAGACGATCATTATCATAAAATATTTACAAGGGCTCTAAAATCTAGATAATGTATTTTCTGCTACCTGCTCTCTTTTGCTTCTAGCAGCATTCGAAGTTCGATCAACCAAAAAGGGTTCAGTTTCTTAGATCAAGGCCCATAAATTACCGAGGCGTTATTTACGAAGGATGTTTAACTAGAGCTAGGGTATAGCGATGGATTACACTTTACGATCGATCGATACATACGTTTTACACCCAAAGTGTTGAATTTACCATGCAGCGAATAGAGAAAATGATGTTTTATTCAAAACATTTTCATTCCTATTCTTCTTGTTTTTACAATAGTGGAAACTGCGATTGAATGAATCGTCGAATGAATGGTGAACCAAGACTCAAGGAAAACTATTGTTTTCTTAGATCTTATAAGAAGAAAAATATAATTCTGTATTGAAGAAATTTAGCGGGTTTTGCATAGTGCTTCTGAAAACGGTTTTAAATCAGAACCTTAATAATTTCAGATGTGTTTGGTTTCAAATTTTACAATTTTTGCAAAACGATGGAACGGGCCATTTTTTTTATAAACTAATTATTCAAAGCTGTGGTATGTCACTTTGTTATCCCTCTCACTTCAATCATAAAATCTCAATGATACTCACCAAAGTTTTCCTTCTCATTGCGTGAATGCGTCTTTACAGTTCCAACGAAAAGCAACAGCAATAGCAGCAGAAGCGCATGACAAACGACCGAAGAGCGAACTATCACCTCTACGCTGTTGGAGAACTTGGGCCGAAAGGTGGGCCTGGTGATTACTTTGAAGCTCTCGACGCAACGACCATCTAGTGAGGTTGCAGGATGTTTCTTAACATCGCACGCCAGCCGATTAATGGTCATTGTTCGTGAGCTCGGTCATGTTTGCGTTCGACTGGCGGGTTCAGTATGCATCTTGTTTCATTGCAGGTAATGCAGGTGGTGGAATATAGATGGCTGCTGGTCGATTGAAGAGTTCTGCTGTCATAATTGGTTGGCTCACTTAATGATTTGTATTGTGAAATAACATTCACGAAAACTATGTATCAAATTTTCAAACTACGATAGCACCATGGTCAAGAAACTATGAAATTCCGACTGAAATTGGATACTCCTGAAACACGTCTAAACATACACTAGACTAGTAAGAGCAGGTATGTTACTTAACAGGTTAGTATTTAAGAATCTTTTGTTACTTTACGTTGTGACATAAAATCAATTATCAATACAGACAGTAGTCAATTGTGTGACAGGATCCCGCTAACAATTTAATTTTTTTGTTTCAGTCTAACTGCCATGCCTTACTGCAATGTTTAGTATATACACTTTGCAATAAAGATTATTTTTATCATGTAAAGGATAATACATAGTAGATGATTGTTGGTGGGTTTAAGTGGGCTGAAAAGATAAGAAAGACGACAGTAAACATTAGTGTTGAACTATATTTTGTGAACAAAATCTTGGTTGTCGCTCGTCAAGAATAGTGATAAAATTTTTGAAAATTGTAGATAGCAATCATACCATTACTGGTACATTTCATAATTTGCTGCATTGAACAATGTAGCAACTCCGAACAGTACGGAATGTCTTGTTTAATCCACCGCAGGGTTGTTGACTAAGTTATCAGCCAAGATAATGACTGCGAAAGAGCGAAGGCAAATAATGTTTTTTCAGTCATAACATTCCATACCCCTCGGCAAAGTATCTCTTGGCCTGAGCGAAGCTTCGTTTGTGACTAGGCATTATTTTTGCAGCGCATAAGAGGGCGCGGAAAATAAACCTCAGGAATGAGCTTGGAAGCTCCAAGAACCAGTCTTTTTTCTCTTTAGCCAATTACGTTGAAACAAGGCTAACGATAGTACGTCAGATGTTTCGAGAATGGCGGGGATCGAAGTCAATGTTACTATTTGCATCCAACGTCGTTTTCATATTATTACAACTAACATATATCATGAAAGATCCGTATAATATATTATAAAAATCTAACAAACAATCGACAAAATTGATTCATTGAATAAAACGTGTTTTAAACTAATGCTGTTATGTGATTAGCAGCAATGTGTGATTTTATGTCACGAGAAAGATAATATTATCGCTTTGATGATTGCTTGATGCTTTTTACCCTTGCTTGATTACTACCGAAGGGTTGAGAAATGTTGAAGCTAATGATTCTTTTATTGCTTATAAGCTGCCTTGGAATGAAAATGTGCGACATAGTAAAGCTGAACACATTTCTACCATCACGATCAACGTTCCTTTAATGTTGTTTATATTTTGTTTTTACGCCTTTTTTCGCCTTTCGCCCATTTATCAGTAACCTGATCTAACTGCAATGCAAAGCGACGCAAAAAGTTTTCTTTACGAATAGAAATCTTTAAAAAACACGAAACCACGCATAGAGCGGTGACAACCTCTGTTTTTAGCGACGGTATTGCTTCGTCAGCGAGCCCATGGTTGGTTTGGGGCTCATGTTGTGCATAATGGTTTGTTCATGCGATCGACTGCGGTAAAAGTACTCTTACGCTCAGCAAAGGTTCCTTGACTCCCTCGGCTATTATTCTGAGTTATGCTGTACCAGTTCGTGGAGCTCGAAAAACGAGCTTTTGAGGGGTAGGCGCATAATGAACCTGGGCCTAAGGACTACATCAACATTGAGCGCTTCTTCTGATGTTTTTTAGTCGTAGTCTTGCTAGTTGTTTTTGGTTTCCGAGCTCGTTTGCTGCCTATACGATTTTCCATCATGCGAAGCTTTCTCATATTTTTCCGTCTGTCTCACGACAACAATTAGCCGTTCCGTTTGAGTTTTTGTTTTCGAATCAATTTTCGGGACAAAACACACACAAACACACAGACACGCACACTTTGTTATTTCCACAGGAAATTTGGTGGAGACATGTTATTCAAAGCTAAATGTGACGAATATTTGGTTGATAAGGCATACCAGGCATTCCCAAGGGAATAAAATAATCAAGTTTACTAATGTTATTATCTATCTTACTATCCATCTCTCTAGTAAATAGAAGTAGAATGAAAACATTTATGTCCAGAGCCCGTTTGAAAATACACAAAAAAGAATACAATCCTTTTCATTTACTCATAGATAGAAAACAACTCATGAGTCTATTAACCAGATTTTGTAATACAACAAAACAAATGCATTTAAACATACGGCTCGCCCGTCATTAACTATGTTAAAAAAACAAATGCATTTATGTATTTTTCATGCGAGTCTTTTGTGGTGTCTCAAAAATATCCTTTTATTGTTCTTAGCATTTGCACTAAATTCAGTGATTAATGCCCTGCAGTTGACTCAGCTCAGCATTATCATCCGCGGTACCCCATTTTCGGATTGCAAAAAACCGAATAATTGGATAGAAGAAAGCGGATTCCCTTCGACATAAAATCATAACAGCTTCAATCTCTAATTCAGTTTGCCCTATGACACCGTTGGCTTTGCAGATGAGGCTAACTTACGTTCAAGTTACGGTTAGGTCAAAAAGCCATTTGATGTTGATGAAGGTTTTTATGTGTCTGTCAGAAGAGCATACCAAAAACACATCGGCTGAATAATCTGAAGTGAAAAAATGGGTGAACTTCCAGTCGCTCAAACCATGGCAAACAACGCAAAAGAATAACAGGGCCAGCATCTATCACAAATTCACCCGACTGTGGTTTGCCCTATAGTGGTATTTTGGTAGAATTTTGTTGACGCTGAAAATAAATCACTGGCACGCAATCTGAAGGACTATCGTGCGCGAGGTTTTCTTTTTCTTTGATTTAATGCAGCCACATTCAGACACTGCCAGTGTTTAATTACAATTAGACATTAGAGTGTGTATAGCGATAAAATTTATTTTGAAGTAAGGGTAAAACATATGTCAACAGACAATGAATAAATTAGTGATGGTTTAAAGGGTACTGCCGGGATCCAACCCTCTTTGAGTTAACATAATGGATCTTGTGACAAGAGATTCAGGCAAACATATATTTATCAATGTGACATTGGTGTTGCTAAATGTTTACAATCCATATCATAATCAGCAGTGCTTAAATAGTTACAGTACAGTTATGTGTTTGAAAAGGAATGCTCAGGGCCAAGTGATGGATGCAGTCTAAGGGGTTGGGCAAATATTTTGTTATTATTCATGATCGCGATGCAGTTGACAAGGTTTGATAGGCGTATGATAGAAATATATCTTTAAATTGAATCACATCTCATAAATTCAAATCCATATCTTGAAAAATTGGAATAATGAACTCCTAATGGAATTTTTAGTTTTTCGTGAAAAAATGTAGCATACTTGAGAATATTGCCAGGCCGTTAACAATTTTAAAAATATTTGTTAATTTTTTCCGTAGCTGCAGTTAATTGCTTCTTTACATATTCTTTTCTTAACATATATGAGAACGGGCGAGCCGTATGCTTTTCTATCTTATGGTTGAATAAATAAAGTGAAAATATAATCATAAGCATCTTCATATTCTTCCAATAAATTCCAAACTGTCAGGCAATTCAACACAGAATATTGTTGGATGTATTGTATCAAAATGTTTTTTTGTTTTAAAAACAGAAGGAATACTAAGTCTTATAACCGGCGGAAGGTGTATCAAAGTGTTGTGTTTTATAAAAGCCATTAAAAAAAAGGCCGATCGACCGCTTTGTCTTGTTTTATCTTTATCTGGAGGAGACAATACTGCAGCGAAAGAAGCGTGAATGACATGCCATGAAATTTACTCTTGATGTTCTTCCATCCACTAGCTAGCAGTTAGATGGAGAGTCGTAAAGCGTATAGCTTTACGCTTATTCTAAGAAGCTTTGACGTTAGCGTATTCTAAGAAGCTTTGACGTTCGTATAAATTGAGTAGTGCTCATGCTTATCGTTGCGCACTCCACCTGATGACATTTTATGTACTAACACGTACTTATGAAATTCGAATTTGAGTCGGACACAGTAGTCTTAGAAATTATACAGAAGTTATCGGAAGATTAGTAACGTAGAATATACATCTTAAAATGTTATTTAAAAAAGTCTATGTATTGTTATCAAAGATAACCTTAAATTCTTTAAAAAAAAATGTGAAAAAGAAAAACCATTGCTCAAAACGAGACGTAATTTGATGAAAAACTATATAACTAATCTCAATAGAATTATTACATTTTCCATATAGAAGCCATTCGTTTGTAATACAACAGTTTTTAATATTTCTTAATAATTTTTTTTTGAAAATAAAAAAGATTTTTTAACCTGATAAATTATTCACGTACAGTTATTCAAACTTAACAAAACTTAACAACTTTACTCCTGTCCAAAAACCATTCAAACATTCGTTGAGCTAAGGTTGTTTTCATTCCCAATAACTATCATATCATTATATCATTTAATTAAATACTGTCTTTTGAAATCAATGCACTTCGTTTACACACATTTGTCCGAAGAGTTGAACAGGTTTAAAGAACAAGATTCTTGAATGTTGAATGCACACATTCACTATTAACAGTATATTTACAGAAAAGATATAACCCTATCACCGAGATTTAATTCAAATGTTTCGATTTCACGAGCATTCATGGCGCAGTAGAAATGAATTTGATAATAAAATGGTCTTGCTCCACTTTGGTGTTCCGTAAATACTACTGAGGTGCTGAGGGGTATCCCATTCGTTGTGTGTTTTTTTGCACAGGAAGTGGCGCAACTACTCATAACACTAGTCCAAAGGTACGCCCATAAGTATGGCTTTCACCACCGCTTATACGCTTTCTGCTGACTACAGGCTGGCAGTGTGACGATGAAACAGTTGTGCAAAACAGATCGATTATTAAAACTTGCGCACTTGCGTCACATGTTCTATATAAAATAAGAAAAAACACTTCAATTACAAAGCGGTTTTCTTTATAAATTAGACACGTTTCGTTGCTCTTCGTTGGGATTAAAATGATATTTTAGAACCGCTTGAAATGAACAATTTTCCTCGAACTTTGTTCATGCAGCATTGAGGCAAACATAACATGAAGCGGACAGTATAGCCATCACTTGTGCGATCAATAATTTGGTACGAATATGATTTTCACACAATTTTATCCACTCAATCGCCCACCTGTTTGCTTGCAGCTAAAGCTTACCCATCCGTGCCCGCCATTGCCGGAAACGGAGAAATAATAAAAATCAAACCACGAACATATCCAGTGCTCTCGATTCGACATTTTGATCTCTGAGTTGTAACACGGTAAATGATACGATTAGCTTCCTTAAACATGATCAACAGGCTTACCGTTTACCGGAAGACCCATGTCAGCGGAACCGAATAGGTCGACCTACGGTCGGCTCTACTGTTCCGGTGCGAACCTTTGGAGTATTGTGCTCCGCACCAGATGCCACTACAACAGGTAAAATAATTCCCAAAGCTCCCTGAACACGTGGCTGCCAGCAGTAAGCACCCACCAATCCCAACGGAAACGCCTCGAGTGCGGATCTCGAGGAGGTTTCAAAACCATAAAGAACGAAAATCAGAAACAAGACGAAATATATTCGATAGGCGAACTGTGGCTTATCCTAAATGAAAGAACCATGCTCACGAACTTCATGGTCAAGCACCATAACAGGAGGCAAGGGAAATGGAAGCAAAGTGAAAACCGTAACTAAGAGCGGCGAGAAACACTACTGGTGTGGATATATCATATACTAATTAGACCGAACCTTGTACCTTGAACTATTCTAGAGGAATTAGATCTCGTAATAAGCTGACAATGAACAGAATTTTCGACTATTACAGAAATTATGTACAATTCGGTATTTTTTTTTATTCATTTGTTTTAAGCTCATTTTATCACTATTTAGCATCGTCCAAACCGTTGAATCTCTCCATTTTATTTAAGCGAAACAAGTTACAACCGAGTATAAAAAGTATTATGTGAATGTAATAAAACAGACTAAAGAAAAAAGGGTATTTGGTGAACAAATACTCACTTTAGAACACGTTTTGATATAAATGGGAATTCAACACATCATGGGTATCCTTCAATCACAGAACTCTCACAAATATTCACACGGAACTAATGTAGCACACAATGGTTACTACTGTGGCTAACATTCACCAGCTTAACAACATGCCACGGTTAACGGCCTTTATTTGATGATAAATGAGCTGGCCTGTAGCCATAGCATAAGCGTCAATGCTGATGATTTATCGTGATTATTGATAATCGTGCACCAAATTTTTATCCTCACACCGTCGTCGACGAAAAATAGCTTCCCTCATACACTTCGCCGCACTTGGCTCTAGAACCGAACGAAACACAGCGGTGGTACTTGGGAAATTTTCCTACGACGAAACTTCTTTCGGGTTTTCTTTCTCACTCTTTCACTTCGAAAAGCACCCTCTATATGGCCTTCATTTAGCACCAACACTTAAACTCCCGCAGTAACATCACACACATAAACCCGTCGACTCAGAGCCCACCTACAGCCGACCACAAATTTTCCACGAAAGCAACCAACCAACCATGCGAGAAGAATTTCCATTTCAAGTAGATTTTCCTCCTCTTCACGCTTCACTCTGCGGCGGGTAGACACGAACACAAAGCTACAGCCGAAAGCGTAGCTTACTGCTGGTGATGACGTTTGGTGGTGCGAATAATTTCACGTATTTTTGGTAGTATCCGTCTGGCATTAGCAGATGTACACTAACCGTCAGCACTCGATGGACCAAACTTTCAACGAAGACCTGTACCTGATCAATATTACTAGGATGGCCAGCAATAAAAACGATCTCTAGCTATTCCGGTGCTGTTACCGCCGTGCATCCGAACGCGCGAATGTTTCCGAATGAACTGTCGCCAGGGTTATGAAAAGGATATCCAGGAAAGCCGTCCTTTCGTCGAGTAGTGATTCTTCGTGCCGAAACTCGTGTTGGTCGATTAGCCGAACATGTTCACCACACTCGTGCGTCTCAGCTGTTTACGGTCATTCCACGGGTGAATTTCTTGTTCGTCGACGTTCGATTAACTAATTTTGAAAAAGATTAGCACAGTAACTTCTATCTAATTTTGCTGATATTTGAACAGAATAATGCACTTCTCATTATTTTTCATGTTATGACCATTGTCATTTGTATGCATATCTGAAAAACTATATGGATTTTATGGTTTGACAACTTTATAATCTTTGAAATTTTGTCTATTAGTTACATTTGTATTATGTCAGACTCAGAATTATTTCCACATTTTATGAATTGTTGTGTGTAATTAAATTGATAATATTATCCCCGAACTCACCTGACATCTCTTCAATTAAACAAATAATGCTAATGTCGAATTTATAAAAAAAATAATGGTGTTTTCATCAGTTCCAATTATAACCCATTACGACAATGGACTAGTAAAGAAATCATCGTTTTCAATGAGTTCGAAGCAGACGCCGAAGTGAGAACAAGTTTGAAATGGCACTGATGCATAACGATTACATTCGTAAGTTCTACACATACACGCATTATCCATGCTTCCAGTCCACTTGCTTCATGCAATGTTAGTGTTTAGCCGAAAGCGATTATCCATTGGTTGACTGTTCCATTGGTTGTGTGGCGTGTTCGAATCCCGTGATAGTCCTCAACTTGTGTGTCAAGAAATCAAAATCTAAAGGCAAAACCACGTTTGTACAATCACGTGACGTGCGATGAGATCGAGCGAGTGCCATCTGCGTAGGAAGGAAGTTTAAATATTCCAAATTGCAAATTAGATAAACTATCGTGCATATGTAGTTGTGTCGACATATGATGCTCACTAGCCATTTCGCGAGGGAAGCGAGGGTGGGCTTAAATGCTTCATCGCGTAATTGAATCTACAATCGGGTGGTTGGCCATCCATCAGAACGAAATGTTGCGATTGCGTGTATTGTACACTTTGAGCTTTTATAATGAATTTATGTTCAAGGATTCGCGAAGTTTCGCTTGAAATATACAAATGTTTCGGTTATTAACACAACACAACGCATCAACAACTCTCAACAAAACAACGAAATTCGATCGACAAATTGAATATGGTAGTGGTTTCTCATCTACCGTAGTGTGCTGTTCATTTGATCACATTTGTAATAATGAATCGTGAATTATGCTGATTTTTTTCGAAACATTATCAAAACAAAGCGGGATTGTTTTTACATTTCTAATACGCAAACAAAAAATGGGGTGTGTAATTAACCTGTTTCTATTCAACATCGGGAAACTTTTTGGCGTGAGGCTGATAAGACAATTTTCTACTCCTCTTGATACATTTGCATAATTTAGTCGGCTACAAATTACCTTGCTACTCGAGTGTATCCTTCATTCTAATCTCACTAGATAACCATGTTCAAATGTTCATTCAAGTACTAACAAAATCAGGCAAAGACAATCTATTTTATCTCTTTTCGAGTATTTATTTACGTTGTACGAATTTACGTTGTACAATACTGTTTCTGGTACATGCATATTTCATCAATATTGTATCTACGTTTTAAATGAGAATCTTTCTTATAAAACTTGTTGTTTTGTTCAGTGGACAAACGAAGTTTAGGTACATCATTGCTGATTATCCTATTCAGGGTGTTAAATTAATCCTTCGGGGCATGAGTGCTTTTCTTCCGTAACATTCCTAGAAATGATGCCCATGATGCGAGGATAATGTAGAAATAAGCTATCGCCAGACATATAAGCTCTATATGCCCAGCTTCAATCTCGCTCGTTAGAATCCCGAAGAGATTAACATGTGCTGGTGATCGCTTATGTTAGAAAAACTAGAATCGGCAGATTTTGTCTCGCTTTTTTGCGTTCATGATCAGCACAGATAGCAAACCATATGATATTTAACGTTGGTAACTTTTTACTTGACGAGGGTCAATAAGAAGCTGGTATTATACATGAATAATTGTGCGAAATCTTTACGCTGTTAACGGATTGAAGTATCTCGTGACAATATCTTGTGACAATACTCTCGAAGGTAGCAAATAGAAGGACTAACGAAGTTTTCAAAGGTTCATACCTAGCTGCTGCCGTTGCTGTTGGGGCTCATCCTTATATATTTTACGTTAATGTTAATAAGTCAAAACTAAACTGGGCGAAAGTTTTTCCCGTAAAGTATTATACTATGTAAAGGTGCAAAAATATAGCTTTTGAGGACCTTGAACAGACTTTAGATGATTATTTTTAATTCAAAATTACTAGCGATTGGTTTAAATTGTATTCTGATAAGATTACTACTTGCACTTTCAAAACTATCTAGTACATTGTCTGATGACGTACCAGAATCAATTAAACATGTTTTTGGTTCTAGTACTCTTCAATAATTAATGTTTCCCATAAGGTCTCTTTTTTAGGGGTTTCGCTTCTATTAAAGCTTCTATTGAGCATACGTCTTAAGAAAAAACATCTTCTTTGAGAAGGTTCGTAATTGTCCTTTGTAATCTGCCCAGCCGATACTTGTGATTTATGATTCAACCCTTTATTAACCTTTCCCTTTTCGTGTGAAATCTAACCTGTTGATTAACGTAGCCTTCCTTCTAGTCGATGGGAGTGGCTCTGTACTTCTTTCTTTGTCTTTATCCTTTCTGCAAAACATATTGAAAATCACTCGGTACCACGTCTACTCCGTCGCTCTTGTGATGTTCATCCGAAAGGGTCGCATCGCTCGGGGTTAACAAAATGATCGGCAAAAACTCGTTTCCCTTAAAACAGTCCCCAATTACATAAATCATTCCACTGGAAGGAGAAGATAGGCAAAGGGATTCAATGGGCAACAGGTCCAACCCACGTAACTTCTTAGAAGGACTCCGCCCAGTGACACTTTGATCAAAACGAAAGTTATTGAATTTAATGACTGAAGAAGGTAAGACAATAGGGTCGGCACATTGGTATCGTATTGCAATAAAAAGTAGTTACTACCACAATCCCGAAAAGGTTTCCGATTCGGTGTAATAGAGACTCATAAAAGTAAGAAGAAGGGGTATTTCATAATTACTTGCGCAGTGCAGCGGCATACATCCTTTATGGCCTAGATTGTGATATTGTGTGCTTGCATCGAAGCCGCTTGACCAGATAATGCGGAAGGGTTGCTGGGTGCTTTAATGGATCTGTTTAAAACCTAAAGTAATCGTAGTAAAGATAGAATTGCCACGGAGGAGAAGGCAATAGTGGACACAATCAATTGATGCAAGATGTTAATCTAATTTTGGTTGTAACTGTATAACTAATTTCAACCAAAGCAAAAAAGTTGCGGTGTCTCCTCTCATTACGCTAGAATACTTTTTCGTTCTTCGATTTATAGAGTCAGCAATACGCCATTAATGGTGTGATTCCTTGATAATAAAAAATTCTGTAACGTTGTTTAACATTTTGTTGAACCTAGTGTTCAAATGAAAATGAAAAAAAATTGAGATACTTTTTATAAAACAAAACTCAATATTATAGGTTACACTTCATCGATATATGCAGATATTTAAGAAGACGTGACCGTTCAAATAGAGATCCAATGGCTCGATACCTTTAATAATATGCTATCGATAGCACTATCTTATGGGGGGAGGTGGGCATAAAAATAAAAATAGAAAAGCACGAAAGCCTATATGTGTGTTAGCTAGTGGTATCAAACGTGCATTCCTCACAATAAAAAAGGTGATTCAGCACACTCATACTGGGCAGTTGACTGCAAATATTTGAGATGATCATCATCACCGTTCCCAGTGACCCAAGATAAAAACCTACTCCAGCCACACTCATCCATGTCAATGGTTTTGTAAGGATTTCTGTCGGATGGCTCATTGAAATGTTCTGCCTTTCTTTGATAGGGTATGTTTTCTGAAATACAGGAGAAAGAGATTTTATCGTGACATTTCCATTCTCACCATCTGCTGGAACTTAGGGTAGTCCTGTTAGGTGTTGTGATTGATATGACCAGAATAGTATAACGACAGCAACATAAAAAATCAAGACCATTGAGAGGCGATAGTCGAATAGAGTTCCAGAAACCTTCCCTATTGTAGTTATCTTTTGAATGCTGCCTTCGGTCTTTTGCAAAGCAGGAGAGGACTTAAGTTTGTTTATTAAAATAATGATATTGCATCAATGATTTTTCGGATTCAAAATAAATAAATTGAACACAGAGAGTGGTATGTTTAGGCACCAGATATTTAAATAAAAATTTGTATCAAGTGAAATGTTCATTATATTTTCATCTATTTTTCAAATAAGAATAGAAAGAATGATCTTTAAATTATATTATGATTTATGTTACGAAGTTAATAAAAGCAGCATAAGTAAGAGGGGAAATACCGATGAAGGTTTTTTATAATAAATTGGCTTTTTATGCATGTATTTCAGAGTAGTTTAATGTCACGATTCCTTTCAACGTCTTTTCGGCACTGTTACTAAAAAGAACTATGTATTGAAATGACTGTACCATAGAGAAATACCAGAAAATTTCTGAATACATCAACACGCACATCATGAATTTTCGTTGCTTCCGTTGCATAACAAACAATTAATTCCCTCATGGATCTTCGGTTCATAACAAAAATTTTGCGTTTCCTCTTAACCTATCCCAACATTGCATATAATTACAGTTTCCCATCGATTTCAGCATCCTTCGCTGTCAACCAATACAAGCTGGAACCTTTTTGTAGCTCTTATATGAGATCTACCACCTCAATTCACCTGTGATGTTGTACACACAAGCGCTCAGGCCGCTTCGCATGCTCTATATTTCAGCGATTATCATGAGCGATTAAGTTCTGACAGAAACTGAGTAATTTACGTACCGAGCTACCCACGTTTTATTGGATTAAATGGGAATTTCCATTGCAGCACTAGTGGAAAATGGTTTTTACACAAGCCAATGTTTTGAGTTTTTGGAATATGGGCAAGTATATAAATATAGAACAATCTATATTTTCATAGCTAAATATAGCTCCTTAAATATCCACTAACCAGCTTGTCGACCTTAAGACAGAGATATTTTGATGATCTTCGTAACGGAGACTGTGAAGTTCAAGCCCTTTAATTTAGAGAAAAATTATGTTTAAAGGCTTGCATGATTCTTCTTACATTTATGGATTTTAAAGATACTCGTCACATGCCTCATCATGGAAACGAGTGAGCCAACATCGCCAACTCTCATGATTCGTGTTGTTAGCATGAATGAAAAAAAAACGATCTTTAGAATTAAATAATGATTTGCTCGTAGAGCAATTGAAAATGAATACATTCAAGCACATTGACAACGCCATCACTCCACAAATAGATACATCACTCACACTACACATGCTGGAGAACAGTTGGTAATTTTTTTGTCTGAACATACACAAATTTTTTTAATTCATAAGCCGTGGCCACACGGGGCGAAAACTCTAGCGCAAACGAAAAAATTAATGTCAAAACGGTTTCGCTTAACCCTTACACGCTGTCAAACTTTTATACGTCCGCGGACTTTTTCGCTGAACCCTTGACGCTATCGAACGCTTTATTTACGAAAATGTAGGTTCTTTTCGTATTGTTTTTGTATTTTTAATATAAATATAACAGCAACAGCAACAAAATCGTTAAAAACTGCCAAATTTATTCGGAAATCAACTTCAGCGGCCAAAACACAGATGAAAACAATACGTTTGACATTTCGGCATAAATTTTCGGGTTTTTACCCCTGCCACACGAAGCGAAAACATTTTGGCATTAATGTGCAAATTTGCGCGCAAATTTTCGCCCCGTGTGGCCACGGCTATATGATGAATCGGCAAAGATCATCGGAACCACTTTATGAGCATGTACGTATTCCCTTTATGTCTGTCTGTCATGACTTTCGTTGCTTATTTACGCAGCAGCTGTTTCAGGAGAAACGATTAGCAGATGTTTTTATTGTTCTATAAAAGAGAACTTAAGTCATTTTTGAATAGATTCTTGAGACGAAAGATAAATTTTCACCAAAAAGAGTTCGATAACAAAATATAAACACTTATTTGCAATATTACATGCATGACATGTTTGTAATTGACGGTGCAAAAATTCAAACGAAATAGCAGGCGCAATTGTGAGATAAGAGAGAAATACGACATTTTAGATAAGTTCAGTTCACGCAGCACGGTTCTTCTGATGTCGCTGATTATTTTCCCATAAACAGAATGAAATAAAAAGATTGCGCAAAGTGTAAACGCTCGACATCAAATAGCAACAGGCATCTGCTTACCATTGCGGGAAACAAACCATTCAGCTGCCCTTTCCCACCCTAGCTTGGCAGAAATGTAATCTCGTAAATGAATATTTCGACCGCACGTGAAAGAGATTAATTATTCTGTCTGTAGATGAAACGCATTATCTCTTAATGACATTTACCGCTGTCATAGTCGGATTTGTATCACATCATCCACTGGATAGATCACGGCAACCTGCGAAAGAAACCATCGCTGCCGATGCGTTACCGGTTCATGTATGCATGAGTTTTGTCAAGTTCTTTTCCAGGACGTCTGAACGTCGTCAGTAGAGTGATACGCATAGGCCTGAAAATAGGCTATCATTATCAACAGTACTTTCTATCGTAGCGTTTCGTCAGCATGCAAATTCTTCGCTTAGAGGTTCAATTTATGTTTGAAGGTTTTGCGATTGTGTAAACAAAACAAAAAGCATGAGCTGATTTTATAGCATACAGTCGGGGATTACATAATGGGTCATAGTTTTAAAATTATTTTAACTTATGACTGGATGAAATTGAAGGACTAAGCAATAAAGTCACACATTCAATTGGATCGTGTGTATGAATAAGAAAACAAAACACAAACCAACATCTTATTCAAACAATCGATCAACTGTGGTCATGATAAATGTTTAAGTTTTCTCTGTTTACCTACCAATTCAACAACAGTTGGAAGAACACAAAAGAAGTAAAATCTTCCTTATAGGCTTTCCAATCGCAGCAGGATGCCTCAAGGCATTCAATCTCTGCGGCATTGGCAAATGTTTGGTCCCAATGGAAGTGAAAATCGAAACAGTAGGCAACAACACTCATGATACCTGGATGTGAGAAATCCAATCAAAACGTCAATTCGAATATCCACCCAATTCACCAGCTGCCCACGTACAGTACATTGTTCTCTGATCTTTTAAGGAACCTTGCAAAACCAAAGAATGGAAAAGCAATAGCTGTTTAATGATTTATTTTTTTAGTAATTTTTACTGTTCGTTGATCGTTGTTATGATATAGCTACTGCCATAGGTGTTTCTTACCAAATAAAACTATCGATCGGTATCCATAGCATTGCTACAAGAAATTATCATATTTTTTGCATTTTTTGCAATGATTACCCGTTGAGACCATATAATAATAAGCAAAATCAGTGAATACAGTTCATACTGATGTAAAACGTGGTTAATGCGCTAAATAATCAGAAACATTCAATATCCCTATCCCAATGCTTCTAAGTCCCGAGAGTCAATGACAGACACACTAGCCGGCGGTGACAGTAGGAAGTTTTCAAGCAATCCGTCCCATAAATCGTGTCGAGTGATTGATACCACTAAAACTCTTCCTCACAAATCATCGTCAAACCCATCAACCGTTGTCGCCTTTCGGGTTGAAACATCATGTCCAGAAAAACACGTAACGGCCACGGATGGTGAAACTCATTTCCAAATTCTAGTTTGTTTGTTTTTTCGTTCATCTACTTTGCAAGCAGTGCTTGCAAAACCATATGCGAGAAGCAGCAAGCAGTAATCGATAGCTGTACGATGCATCGGAATAACAGATGCGGAGACTGGACAGATATTTGCCACGTTGCTTACGATTGTATGACAAAGCTCACCGAGGCATCTTTGAAAGTACAATGTACCATGCTGCGTACATGAAGCTAACGACTGTTTCAAGCGTAGATGTTGCTACCTTTGCAAACCATTGAAGGATCCGTAAGGTTTGGATATATTTTCAATCAACATGCCGGAAGCATACGATGCACGATTTGCAATTCGATTTGCTATCCAGATTCCTTTTAACTACCTGTACCAGTACAAAACACATACCGATAAACCATGGATGATTCACTATATGAAACCCTCTCCGGTACTCTAATGCCTTCAAATAGCCAATCGTTGCAATCTCAAATGCTGCATTCAGAAGTATGAGGATGGGTTTTGCTTATACCAAGTTTGCCGCAAATATCCAACAATCATCCAGTGAGGACTTGTGAAACATTCACATAAAGCGAATGCCGTCTACCGCCCGAATGGTTGACCGAAACATCGGAATCAGGGGTCACCTCTATCCGGAAATGAGATCTATGGGTGTGCACCTTAGCACTGAAATATGTCCGGCATGGCATCAGCTCTCGGCCGACAGCCTCACATCGTCCTGGCATCATCAGCGGTATCAACAGCAGAGACCGACGTGTCTGATTCGTGGGATTCCTATAACGTAGCCCACAATCCATTCCACACAATCAATCCACAGAAACACGCCGATCTGGGCTGAACAGTAGCCACGTATGGTTCATTGGTTCGGGGCCGAACCTTGTCCTTCAAAGCGCTCTGCCTCGGTTTATTAATAGACTTCTGCATGCAGAGCATCGCAGACAATGCTTCGCTACCGCTCTTCCTTTACCTGCATAGAGATAAGCATGTGAATGGAAATGTTTGCGGCTGGCCCAAGATTCCCCAACCTTATCATCGCAAGATCCCGCTAACATATGTTCTTTGGTTTCAGGGTCCACGTGGGGAAACTTGCGGTCACGTTTATTCACAAGCGTATTGAAAGATTGTTTGCAAGGACGAAATGTTTTACAGAAAGCTGCTTATTATGTTATTCTATTGCTATTTTAAAAATCTACTGTGTCTTTTTTATTTTGGCATATTATGGTTGAAAAAAAAATTATAAACATAGACCACGATGAAGCAAAATTATCATATAGCTCGTATAACCTAAGAAAAATTAAAGAACAGTATTCAAAATTCAGTTTCGTTCGTTCCCTAGCTTCTCTCGACAACTATGGCTAGGATGCCTTTGTGTATAAAAACTGAATATCAATTGGAGTAAAAGAGATCTTTTTTACTTCAATTGAAATTCAGTTTCAGAAAGAAAAAGAGAGAAGACAGAGAGACATCATGATTCCTTTCACTAACCGGCTCCGATCTACCAAGCAATTATCTAACGTACTAAGTGTGAAGAGCTTCTTCCAAAACTATTCAAACCGTCAGATAAAGTGACTTTTTGTTTATAACCCCTTTAAACGGTAATTTTTCTTTTATTTCTCCCGTTCACGCTTCAGGAGCAGAATAAAGATTGAGATACAGTTGCAAATGGAAAACCATTGAAACTTTATTCGCCGTTTCCATCCATCCATTTGCTACAAGGCATCACTGGTATCTGCCATGCAGCAGTAACATTGACATTGGCGGGAAATGGCAGGTGAGTAGCGCATGCACAGCATATGAATAAAAAATATAGGGCCCTATTCCGAGAGTCTGTCTTGCAAACGAGACTGCTGTACTACTGCTGAAAAAATTTAGCAGTCTTG
>NC_064874.1:65593556-65603556 GCF_943734745.1 Anopheles darlingi
AACTGGTATAATATCTTATACATCATATAATTCGTCGCTTCGCTTCCCAATTGTTTTATTCGAACTTGAGAGATAAATTTGAGAAAGCAGGTGTCTTAAAAAGGAAATGTTAGATTAATTCACTAAAACAACTCAGTAATACATGCAATGAATCAATGTACTAAATGTAATCAAACTAGTCTTTTTATAATTAACGCCGTAAAAGTTACGCCATTGAACAACGTATTTCCAATAGGATTCATGCCAAGAAACAATCATCAACATCATCCAAACGATATGCTCTAAATGCAAAACAGGCGTATGCGAAAGAACAGAATTTTCAAAATACACACAACCGCATTGCGAACAAATGGTCAAAGGATATGCGCTTCGCGTAACTTCACTCACTAATCCATCCCTTGGTCACTAATTTATCCTTGGAATGAAGTTTGGACTTCAAACCTCACCATCGGTGGGAATACACAGAGTCAACAGATCCAATTTACTCCTCTACTAGTACTCTAGCTGGTAGCAGGATTCAATGCAGACCTAAGCAAAGACCATCGTTTGTATAGCATCCGTTTAATGGCCTTTTCTTTTTCTTCCGCTCCGCCCAGATGTGAAGGAATTTTCGCTACGGTTTTCGAATGCAAAGCCCTGTGCATAAAGATTTTTTTTCCTTTTATTAAGATTGAAGGTGAATGTCATTCATCGCTATCGCAGAGAGCCAACGAATTGCACTTATGGAAGAGTTTATTTTCTTCTGCGCAACACAAATGCGCTTTTGAAGTTCGGTCTCATCATTTTGGTTTGGTAAAAAATCATCAAAAGCTTGTTGTTTTATCTTTCTTTCGCAATCGATCTTAGTCTCTACGTTTGATAAATTTTACCATTCGCCGCTTCGTTTTGCACATAATGAACATTGTGGTTATGATTAAAACACGCAACATTCAGTTTGGAATGGTTTAACACAATAGCGAAATATTGTATTGGAAATACTAGTATTGAAAAGATAATAAAATGGAATAATTGAAGAATAATAAATGGAATAATTGAAAAGTAGAGTTTTAAACCGAAATCGATATCAAAAGTACGTTATTATCTTTTAAACATTTGTTAGACAATCGCAAGCGCTTTACATTGCTCAAAGCAAGAAAACGAATGCTACACGTCCACATGATGTCAGAAGCGTCTGATCTTATTTGAAATTATGTCCACAACAGCTAATTACACCTCGAAGCGCTCATATCATTCCGTTAAAAAAGAAAAAAACTTTAAGGAGCTTTAATAAGTTGTTACCTGTGGTTTTGGTCATAATTTTCTAATTGTGTGAATCTTATTTTATGAAGAATATTACGAACAACTGATATTTGCTTAAAAGAATTCAATTAGTGCTAATGTGTGATCAAAAAAACAATCAAAAGAAAAAGATTGATAGTACTGTAGATTGATAGTTGAAAGGTTGTCATACAACGATATCGAAATGCCAGCCTTTTTATATATTTTATCATAGTTTTATATACTTATAATAAATATACTTTTATAGTAAGATCTAAAGACAGTATAACGCTTTTTATTTATCTTGTTTTATTTTATTGACACGTGCTGAAAGATAGAGCATTTTACTATGAGACTAATCTATCAAACCTTGCCAGCTGTATGTGTGTATTTGACTACGATATTGCGCGTCATTAGGTAGCTGAAAGGCAAGATTAATGTGAATGTATCTTAGCAGCGTTCTGGTTGGCGGCTAGAACTTGTGTATGCTTTGCAATTTGCGTTTCTACATTACATTACAGTGTTGAAGCAGTGACGCGGGCAACAGATGGCATGAGCCTTACAGAAAGTTCTGTGTACTTTTACGTAACATTAATATGAGGAAAACTCGCTTAGTGAAATGAGACATCGTGAAGTTAATAGAAATGCAATCATCTAGACGAGAGTCAACGACTGCTATATGTCATGAAAATTTATATGAAAAAGATAAAAGTTTGCATCAAATGAGATTTCTTGATTTGTTGACTACATTTAACAAAAACGAACGAAGAAATAGCTGATGATAAATCATCTCACTAATCACAATTTACATACATTTGATAATATAACAAAAATATGACATAAATAAACATAATAAACATAATTAACAAAAATAGAACACATATCGCTCGACTGTCCTTATACATTTGAATAAAACTAATCATAAAACTAACCACAAACATTCGTCACATAAGCTTTATTGATGTTTGCATTTTTGCTTAAAACGAATAAGGTTCTTGCGTGGGTATTCAATCTGAAAATGCTTTTATATTTTTGACACTATGACTGACATGCCGACAATGCCAGCAGATTGACGAAAACAATTACCGCATGACATAATAAATCCAACAGGCAGGAATCGTTGAATTGTCTTCATCTCTTATACTATTATTATGTCCGTAGCCACAATTTGTTTTGGTATAATGCTAAATTTCGTAGGTTGCTAGAAAACCTTACTCAAAATGCTTCATCTAGACAGTTTGATTTTTTAACGATTTAAAGAAGTTTCTGGTTAAGTGTTTAGTCAAAGAACTGAATAAGAATGATCGGTAATACAATGCCTACGTGATAACATGCTTATTTTCAGTCAGCAGCATCTCTCGACCAAAGAGATGTTCCCTCGTGGACAGTACATTCCAGAACGTGCTACAAATTAGTCCCCAGTTCATTCGACTTTCACTGAAATGCCATCAACAAACCATTTCTTACACCAAAACAACCCAACGGATCTTTGCACAGTGCCACGATTCTACGCTTTTCGTGTTTATGAACATTTTCGATAACCATTCATTTGCATAATTTGAGCTGACTAGATGTTTGCATAAGAATGCCGTATCCTTTGTTTATCGAATCCTTCAACAGCCTAAACGGTTCGGTGTGTATTCCGTCCAAACGAAGGCATAGTAGATATACTCTATAGAGTGAAGATAGAAACGGTTTACTCTGGCGATATGCGTTACGCCTTGCAGCTACTGAGAGACGAAAGTAAATTAAATCGAATCGCTTCTTTCTTCGACTTGTTCGCAAATAAAATAAGGTAATGAGAGATTGAAAACATTCCTTCCACTGTCTAACGCAGATACTAATGGAAGGATGGCGTCTATTGACCGATAATAAAGAAAAGATGACCCATTTTGAGTTACTAGGCAAATATGCTTTTTAACGAATACGAAGAAACCCCGCAATGCATAGATTATTTTTCATATTTTCAAATTATTTAATTGCTTTTCTCAACTCTGTATTTATGAGCTTGCCATAATCTCATCCATGTTTAAACATGTAAGAAAATCATTAAATCGCTTCATTACAAACAAACCAACATATTAAGCATCAAGAAATAGAAATAAAAATCAGAAGTCGAGCGATACAAGCAACCATATGATTCTTGCCGAGAGTACAGAAAAGGTCGGAAGACGCTTATTGACAGCGAGAAACCGTTTCTTTGAACCATAACGTACCCATATGCCACTAAATGAAGTGAAACGAAAAAATGTCGGTTGATTCTTAACAATCCCTTTTACCCCAGACATATTGCAGGACTATATCGACTCATAACAAGTTCAAATGCTGCCTCCAATTCGATTTTGCTACCTTTTCCTTGCCCATCCCACCATAAATCTGGTTCAATCAAATTTGACGGAAATTGATTTCCAATATATTGCCGTATGATGCTCGGTGGTGATTGGCATAAGAGAAAAAAAGGAAGCAAAGAAATGCCCCGAACACGTTCGTAAGTGTATGTGAGTGTGTGTATCTACGGGGCAATAAGTTAACAATTTCCTGCCTAAAAGCATCTTGATTCGACTTTGGCGCTGCTAGTGTCGTCATTCTTTATCTACAAATTGATCTTGGGGAATGTGTTATGCGTTTGAATGTGTGTGGTTCATGTTCTAGGCAGGCATCAATCGGGATGTCAGTTAGTAAAGTGATACGGACCGAGAATCAACGAAACATGATCGCTCACTTCTAGGCGTTAAAAGACATGTAGAGTTGTTTGCTTTCTGTACGTAATAGATTTGACGACATGATCGATCGACACGAGGCAACTGTATTTGTAAATGGTTCAATGGTTGACCAATGTGGGTTTGATATGTGATACAGGAATGCACAACTCCTCGCTGATATCAATGTGATAGGTGAATGAGAGGATAAAACACCTAAAGAGTACATGTTTACTAAAACTTTCCGAAACATTCTTTTGACTTTCTTTTAAACTGTTAAATATTCTGTAATTTAATCATTTTTATTATCTAGTACTCGTACGCAATATGTACCAGAGCAAATGCATAAGCAAGATATCGTTGCTCTATTGAAAAAGTCATCTTTTTAACACCTTCAGATCTAGGTAAAAGAGAAGTCCTCAACGTTTGTTTTATTTTTTTGCATGCTAGCAGTCATTGCATATTTGCATATTTTAATTCCTTATGGTTCACTTAGTTTTAATCGTTCTCTGCAGAGGGTCATTTAATTTCTCTTTGTGAATTTTTCCAGCTTCGTGGAAAATGAAAGCACCATTGGCCCACATTCATGTTTCTTTGGGGAGCTTTTTCTGGTTGTTTGCAAGAGTTTTCTCTTATCTCAACGCATTTTTTTGTTTTTTAATTTTTTTTGGTTTCTTTGCAGGTTTGCTTTTAATTGTTTGAAGTGAAATTGATAGTTCCTATTTGTATCGGCTCCATGCAGGCTCCATGCGTGTCTTTAACACAATAAATATCCCGAATTTACGTAACATGAAGAGCTATATTTTTTCACGCTCCAGTAGTTTCGAAAAAAAATTTAATTTTTGGATTTGTAGATCAACATCGTTGAAGAAATTCATCATTCGCAAAAACACTTAATGAATAAAAAAGTTGGGCTGGAGATTCTCTCTATAACCAAACTCTATAACATCTCTCTATGGCATTCCAATAATGCCATCTTCGTCTGGTATGTGGTACGACCCCAAACACAAAAACGAACAACTTGCACCACGGTTATAAATGGAAAAATTCCTAACGCATCATCAGGCGCCCCATCCTACCACGAACGGCCGAATTGCTAACATTTTTCATTGGCCAACCCTCATCGCGCACGTTCAGCATCGATGGATTGCTTGTTTGGAAAATCGTGCCAGCAACAAGCAGTGAGCAAAAGGGTTCAACCTTTCGCTTCTTTCGTCGGTGAGGATTCAAGAACAGAGTAAGCTGAAAGACTAAATTCCAATGCTACGCAGGATCGTGATAAAAAATACCGTTTGAAAAGTACCCTTATCTTTAAGGTGGAATGAAACAAGATATAATGAAGAGTCAAATATTTTTTTATTAACCTTCAATTGAGTTCATTTGCATCTAATTTAGAGAAGTTCGAGAATGCCGTACTGTTTATCGCGACATTCCAGCTTACAGAGCGTTGAATGCATTTACACTTGTGAATATATCTGTCTTTATTTTCAATTCCATTTTACGAACAGGTTCAACTGATCATTGTGGTGCTACCCCATACTTTTTTCTTTGTAAAGAGAGCACAGTTATCCACAATATATACTCCCCGGGCAGTTTGATAACGGTATTGGCTTTTAATAGAACCCTGTAGTGCATGCGATTATTAGTCTCTCGCATTCATCTGTAGGGGCTCCGAGTGTCCTATCGTACTGCAACGCTGCAAGCCTTTGCTCGGAGGAGCGATATGCAATCAATTTCGCAGCAATTCCCGCTGGCACTGATTAGAAAATACTTACCCTAAACACCTATGCACAGCAGGCCATCATGCTAGCGGGCTCGTCGTATTGCTAGAACATAAATATTAGTGCTGCTTCTGCAGCAGAACGCCAGCGCAGAAGAGGCTCTTGTCTGGTACCACCTGCAACTGGCAATCAATGTTTGGCAACAGAAACATGGCACCATTCTCCCTGTGGGATCATTCTGCCATCCAATAGTTCCTCACATCTGCGAATATGTACCTTCTGTTCCACCTTTTTTTTTTTATTGTGAGGCACCTTTTACGCAGAATGATTCAAACTTTGAAGCTACGATTTTCATGAATTCGAATGGATATAACTTTGTCTATATTACTCTGTCATTTGTTCAATATTGGTAATAGATTTCTTTACTGTTTATACTAAAGCATGCCATACGCGCCGTCGTAGCAAAGAGTCACATGCGACTTTACTTTGTTCAGTGTCTAGTATTATATAACGGATTTTTCATCTTTGTAGTGACATCTGGTGATTTGAAGTTAAATAATCGTTACGATATACGAGATGGTTATAACACGGTTCCTTTGAGAATGTTGTTCTTGCTGAAGTTAAAAAGTCTAGGTATGAATGCTGTTCTCGTCTGCTAATCCTGTAAATGCGAAATGCAGTTACTTTCCATTATCACAACAATATCCTGAATCGCTTAAAATTATTTCTTTGCACTGTTATCAATTATTCAACATATTCGTTTTTGCTAAGAGCAATGTCAGCGTGACAGTGGCGTGAAATAAAATATACCATTTCTAAAGATGCATAAGAACGGAGCTATCCTATTACTGCTGCAATTATTGTTCTGTTAGTTGAAATCGTTTTATATGTATGGTTTTTAAATTCAATTTAAATATCGTAACCAATTGATATAACCAATCATTGATGTTATCACGTTGGTTTAAGCTAATAGAAGTATAACAATTACAACTTTTCTGCTGCGATCGATACCCTTTTTGCGGAGTTATGCTTAATTTTATGCTGTTGCGGTTTCATTATGAAGCGCTGTAAGTTTATTAATCATGCACGACAGTCGCAAATGAAACAGCTGTTTAAATTTGAATATGATAAGGACTTCAAGAGTAAAACAGAAAACATGGGGAACGCAATTTATTGCTTTCCTTTTCGCCACTTTTTAGGGCGATAAATGATTTACATACCAATACATTATCAAACTTAAACGTAAATCTAGCTGTGAAGTTGTAAGATAAGCCATTTGTATAAAATGGCCAATGTTTATATTCAAGTCGGCACAAGAATCAATTCTATAGATAAAATACACGGTACCGCCGCAGCAGAGCTATGACTGTGACGGAGGTGAATTGCTGAAAAAGTATCTACAGTAGTCCTATCATCTCAGTGTAACTGACCTCGAAAGACTGATAAATAAAATGAAACCAAATAATGAACGCAATGATAGCAGCACCATCATCGCTATAGCTTCGCTGCACAGTCGAAAGAAGAATTCTATTCCTCCTCCTTAAAAAAAAACAATTCAAAAGGAGACATAGAATAAACTAAATTCAGGCCTTTTTCTGATGGCCATGAAACGTTACACACAGTAACTAATAAACCAGATTTACCCAGCTCTATTCCAAAGGAAAACAAAAACAGGATCTGATGTGCTTACCAGTATCACCAGGTTTGTTATTGGTGTCACACAAAAAATCTAATTTGATAAATTCAAATTTCATAAATCATCTTTTCGCGTTCTAGCTTTGAGTTAAGTGATAGAATGAACTTTTTATGACTTTTAGCGATACCTCCTACCATGACGCCTAGTTAATGATAAGCATAACTTTGAATGGCTTGTGTCATAAGAATTTAAACGATAAAACATATCAAAAGCTCTTCCATCTTTTGGAGCGCTTGACAGGAACGTTCAAGTGCCTTAAATTTTATATATGAAGAAATCGACTACCACTGATGATTAACGTACACGGATTACTTTTTTCAGATCTTCGTGGCATACCATAAACTTATACTTTTGAAGCTTTTCTATTTTATTTATAAAATATGAAATGACCCAAATATAACGTTTAATAAATATCATCAAAAACATACTCATTTTCTT
The DNA here is from genome assembly GCF_943734745.1 of Anopheles darlingi. Lineage (NCBI taxonomy): Eukaryota > Metazoa > Arthropoda > Insecta > Diptera > Culicidae > Anopheles > Anopheles darlingi. The sequence continues at coordinate 65,601,368 of NC_064874.1, forward strand.
TAAAAGCACCAGCAACAAAAATGTGTTTTCATTAAACGCCATGCACCTCCTTATAAATGTTTCTGCGTTTATGTTAATTCGGAAATACTTATTTAATATTATAATAAATAAGATATTATAAATATATCAATCAAATGACCTTTGGCGTTAGATGATGATATTTTAATATTTATTTGAAGATAAATTAGCTAGATGCATAATCATTTCATGTATATTTAAGAAAAGATAATTCTGAGCAAGTAATTCAAATGGTTTAGACAGCTAAATTCGGGATCAATTACAACATAGCATAAATGTAGCATTCGTCAGTCAAAACAGAAGAAACAGATGTCGTCGATGTGAGGAAATGATTATCTCTTCAATAAATACCCATTCTGAAATCACTGCATTCCATCCGCATTGTGTATTACTGTCTCGTGGATCCCACTGCCACCATGTTTCAAGTGTCTGTAAGGAAGGGTGGTCAAGTATCTCTAAGGAATGAGAAAGTAAAAGGCTCTTTAAAGGCACACGATTTTAATGAATATTAGGGTACGCCACCAAAGGAAAAACGTCACTCAAACAGAGTGATAAACCTTTCCGCTACAGCAACTAGGTCCCAACGGGCTGCGTCACAAAGCTTGCTAACCAGTAAATTACGCTTCGTAATAATGATGTCCGGTCGTAACTAACTTTTTGGCAACCGAGGAATGTGTGACTGAAATTAAAACGAAAAGATCTCAGACTCGGAGGAAACAAGAGGAAACAGGAGTCGTTTGCAAACACCTGTTCGTTGCGTTTTCTAGTCACTTTGAATTCAGTATCGCCAAGAACCTAGGGCAACAGAAACTATGTACACGCAAGGGATGTTTTAATTTTATATAATATTAATGGCGGTTGGATTCTCTAGGTGTTCTCCAAATATTCAAACTATTGACGTTAGTCCGTCGTATTTTGTGCGAACTGTTGCCAGGTTTATCGCTCAGCTTTATGCTCAGTTGTTAATTCCGGCAGAACTGTTACGCAAGCATGTCATGTACATTCACCATTCATTCTCCAACCCTGGCATCTATGTTTAGCGGACAAAGATTAAAGCCCCATTAGGAACATCGCATACATGTGAGGGTTATGGTGTATATTATTGACCTGGACGGATAGCAAAGAATGAAACAACTTACTAAAAAACAATAACCGACCTGGAACATGATCCCAATTTTTGTTTAGTTTATAGATAGTACATACCAAAATCAAAGCTATTCCGAAACGGAACGAACATTAACACCCAGTCCCTCATTTCCTGTCCGGATATTAAGAGTGACACGGGCCGTGATCCATCTTCTTCAGTAAAGGTGAAGAAAGTCTAGTTAAAAGGAGAATCGCTGAAATTCATGCAAAAATTAGGAAAAGTTCAGTATGCCCTTGTGACACTTTTTCACAGTGGTACTCCACGTTCCGGTTTTTCCATGCGCACTCGTCAAGCTTGGTGATGGCCGGAGGAAAACTTTTCTAAACTTTTCTCGAGAGCTGTCAACGCGGTCATCAATTTTAATTGGCTTTTTTATATTTTTTCATAGCTTTTCCTTGCAACCAGCTTCTATTAAATAATTCAGCTTTCATTTCCATGGAATTCTATTAAAAAACAATATTCTTGATCTCCCTTAATGCAACGTTCAACAACCTTATTTTTTAGAAATGTCGGTTGCCAAAGCTAAGGGTTTGTAGAACAATTCTCAGGCAATCAATGTTCTCCAGCAGTAATGAACAAAATCGACGTATTCTACTCTGTTCATTGAGATCATCGAAGATAATGATGACAAGTATAACGAGGAGAAAACGGTAATGTCTTACATTCAAATGACCCTTTTAAAAAAATCATTTTTCTGTTAGGGCCTTTGCTGAACAGACCTGCTATTATGATCGGGAGCCCAAGTATACGATTGATGAAGAGCCATTCAATATCACCGAAGCACCCGAACCAATTAGTAGTGCGTGCAATGTACATACAATTATTTGAATGGGTGCCAATCAATATAGGCACATTAAATGCTGCGTCAGTAGCGCTTCAACAATCGAAATGTGAATTGCAACAGTCCGACGAAGGATCCCAATCAAAAGAAGTATATAATATATGATAATAAGAATAAAATATATATAATTTTTTCAAAACGGTAATTCTGACGTTTACTGCTTCGGTTTCTGGATTAGTCTGA
>NC_064874.1:65608556-65611056 GCF_943734745.1 Anopheles darlingi
CACTTTAGCAAAGGAATTCAAAGAAGATGGCTTAATCTTCCGTCGGGCTATGAAGAGGTCATGCTATTCCTTTCTGCGTTTATTCTGCATTCGAACTCGGAATATGTGTGGTGATCTATAAAAATATAATTGCTACAGCGAATTGTGAGTTGATTGTTATAAGTAAATAATGCGTAGAAGTTAATCCATTAGCAGTGACGAGTAGACGGCAAAGTACAAATTGGTATAAATAATAAGGAGAGCAATAAAGCGTGTTGAAATATCAACTTACTGTTAAAAAATGGCAAAATGTTTTGTATAGCTCTCATTTTCAAAAATCTTTTGTTTAATACCTTTAACAACAATGCATGCTGCTGCCTTTAGAGCCACAGCAGCTGTGTAGACGCAGGGTCGTCGCAGGAGATGCTTCTACGAAGAGCAGACAAACCAATAAGAAACAGTTTCTGAAAAGTGGCCGGGAGCTAAGTAGAGGTAACCTTATCGCACAGACTCAACAACAACGATACATTCAATGGTATGCTGGGGCAAAAGTATAAGAAGCTAAAAGTAGAAGGAATCAACAATATAAAATAAGTAGCCGAAGGCGACTCTGCTGATGAAGTGTTATACAAAGCCCAAATCATTATCTTCACCACAAAAAAATACACAGCCAGAAACCAAGCCTGTCTAGGAGGTCTGTAAGTGAGGTCAGCCTTGCGCTTTTGTCAATGCGCTTCTTCCACAGAATAAGGTAAAATAATGCCCATATCCATTAATAAAAAATAGTATCCTAGAAACAGTAGATGTTTCATGGCCAGAATAAATAGAAACGATTTTCCAAATGTCTCATTTTACATTAACATATTCCGCTTTCAATATGCTGCAAATATGCTTGAGCGATCGTACGAATTTGATAGAAATAATGATACGAAATAGAATAAATAAAATGCGACTCGCTTTGTGTGAGACGCCCAACCGCATTTCTGCTGACATAATTCTGCTATTATCAGACGCTGAGACCCTTTAATGGAATACTTGCGCGAAAGACTCGCAACCGAACGCAACGCCAACGAACCGACATATTTGAACATCTTTACGTGAATTGAGTGGATAGGTCAACATCTTTGTAAACACGCTTGCTTACAACAGGCGCAAGTGTAAGGCTTTGCAGCCGCGAACCACTCGTAAGGGGTGGCACAAAGTGTCCGAAAACAAGGCCGAGAAAAAAAAAGTGTACCAATTCGAAGGCAACCAGATACACGGCAGCTTCGTGTATGCATCACTTTCGACGAAATTGAAGTGTTGTGGTTACACGGAACGAAAAGCAGAATCCATCTTACGCTTGTTGAATGGCACTCGGTGACGGTGGGAAACGGTGAAAGAAATTACCCGGACTCGCGCCCGCTAGTCCATTCTACATTCGTTTAGCAGCGCTCCGTGGGTGATGAGTTGCGTGGCGAATAAAATATGAATAGCTATTCGTCTTTCCGTCTTCGCACACGCCGAGTACGTGAGCGCAATCCATAAGATGTTAGACATCTTCGACAGCTGGCTGACGAAGCTCTGCTCAGCTGGAATAATGTAGGCCACCGAAAAAGAAAATGAAGGTAAACACACAACACGTAGCGCGCGCGAGGATGCTATGGTACTTCTGCACGGGAAAACCTGATGTCTGGAAACTGATTCCAGCAGCGGTTTTGGGCCCGGTACGTTCGCTCGAAAGCACTCACTTGGTGTTGCGGTGCTAAATCTTATGGACAGCACTTCATGAGAAAGATTTGTTTGGTTTTGCTGGAGGGGCACGGTTTGGCTAATGGGAATGGCCTAGGTTTGATTGTTTTCTCAAGTATCGTTGTACGTTCGTTTTGATTTCGAAGCTTTGTTTTCGGAGGTTCTTCACATCACAAACTGAAAACGAGACAAATCAAAAATGTTGTATATGTGACATTTTTTAAATTCCTCGTTAAATTAAATGCAGGTCGTATGAAGAAAGGATTCCGTCAGGCAGTGCAGCAGATTAGTCAGAATTTCGAATCGACTGACGACTGATGATGATACTGATTGGCAAGTCCGTGTTTTACCTGTCCATTAGTATGGTTCATATGATACCACGATAAATTGTAAGAAAATTAGATTAATTTAGCATCCACTGCTCCTTCCTCTCTTTCTTCCTCATCGTCTAAGTATATTCTTTACCGTTCTGGGGTAATGTTAAAACAGGAGAAATGCAAATAAATCCCAAACACGCAACCTAAATGTCCGTGGTACCGTGCTTTGCACATTTTCTTTTCATTCCTGCGATTATTCTGTTTATAGCTACCCTTTTCTCGCGGGCGGTCGTTTACCTTAAGAAAACGAAATCGGTTCACTATTTCATTCGCGCTCCCTTGCGGTTTGGTAATGTTTACCTGAAGCGTGCAACAGACCGTATACCTACATTTTGGGTGCTACCAACGATTCCTGGTCCAAAGAAAGTTTCCTGTGCGTCAAACGGCGGTCCATAACGGACCATATAATTTGC
>NC_064874.1:65618556-65621056 GCF_943734745.1 Anopheles darlingi
TTCGGGTTAAATTTTGAAACTCTAATAATAAAAATGATGATCAAGTTGTTTTCTACATAATTAAAGTTCTTTCATTAATTGTTTATTTTTTGCGGAAATTAGGATGCTTCCCTTATTCATAACTACTTTCAATCATAATTATAATCGAAAGTACTATAAATACGATCCACATTACCAAATCTGCTTATAAAATTTACTATAAATATACTCACTGTAAATAATTGCCACGAACATATACGTAATGCGGGGTTATGGTTCAATTTGGACTTCGACGTTAATTTCCAAAACCTTCTATCTAGCATACATCGAACCAGCGATTTTATTAGATTTTGCTGTTATTATAGTACATTGTTGGCAACATCTATTTCTTCCTGCTTGGCGTAAGTGATAAAATAAATGGGGTAAGCTTATCACTTACCGCCTAGCGTACAAAGGACAGCATCCATCAGCAAGCGATTGGATGGCAATTAATCCAGAATGTTTGTTAGTTATTGATCATGCATATTGTAAAAAATCGCTTTAAACAAATACAATCCCTAGGATCAATTGATAAAACAAAGATGTGTCCCACGTTTTACGCTGCAATTACTATTGAATATATTACCAGATTACTGGTCCTGTATAGAGTTAAAAGTCCAAACAAATGTCGGATAAAGCTTAATAGCCATCATTATGAGCAACAAAACATGAGCATTCATACCATACGAAGGGCGAAAGTGACTGTAATGACACGAAAGTAGCTGTAATGAGTGACGGGGATAATTTAATCAATGAGCACATAGTTTAAAAAACGAACTTTAAATATTAACGAACACATACCGCCCCTGATTGTGTGTTTGATCATTCTTTTCACACCCATTTAAAGCGCTATCAAGGCAGACAAACCTATCCTATTTTTAAATATTTTGTCTGCAACGATTTAAAGTTTTCCCCGACAAAACGATAGTAACTCATTTGCTAGTGTCAATGTTGTTACACCGAATTTCATCGATGATTTGACCTAAGCATCCATTGATGCTAATCGTCCATTGATGCGCGTTATCTTCTAACCGTCGTTGCCTCCTCGTATCATGAGCATGATTACTCAAGCATAACATTTTGCTGTTGCTTCCAGCCCGTGGCACGTTTTCGAAATTAATAATCCAAACATTTGCTTACGGCCGGTTGTGCTGCTGGCGCCGAACTGTTTGGTTTGGAGAAGCGAAGAAATTATGATTTGATGTAATATTTGAGCATTCGCTCGGTTCCTGAAACTGGCTGTTTAGACGAGTAACACTTCTTAATCGGTTTGTTTTAGTGCTCGCTATTGCGTATTACAGACTTTTGTTTTCCTTTCCACTTCCCAATGAACGTTGGTATCGGTAAATATGAGTTGAAGTGGCAATCCTTATTATGATGGAATGAAAAACATTCAAGCATACGGCCATTACATTATTATCTTCTGCACAGTTAAAGTCCAATTTCTGCCAAATGTAAGTATGGGCTACTTGAACTGTCTATCACACTTTCTCACGGGCACGATGGTTATGCCGTCTTCGTACCTTCGTTAATTCTGGCGACAGTGATCTGATGACACTCATTGGTCCCGACATGACGACATTTTTTACGTCTGAGGTAATCGTTCAGTTTTTCTTTCCACCGTGACCGCTGGAACTAACACATTTTCAGGGTTAATCTAAAACACTTTTTGCCCCAAACACCATTATTACAACCAGTAGAAGGGATAAGCGTTTCTGTTTACCTCATTATTAATCAAATGTCCCTTCCTTCTTATTGTAAGGATGCTGGCTATTACGACTGTGTGCGCTTTCAGCCAGCTTTTCCGGTATCCCTGAGCAGGAAGTACGAAGATGGTCTGCAGTGAAGAGGATAACGATTCTCACACTTCATGATGGATGAATGCTATTGAGATGGATTCACAGGGTTTAACTGGAAAAGGGATATGTCCATCATTCTGTACACGCTGTTGGCGATGATGAATGCCATTTTTTTGCAAACATATTTTACTGGACGAACTAGTCAGAGGTGGGGTCATCTGGAGACTAGCAATACGTTTTATTACATTGTATTTAGAAAAAATATTAATCAAAACAGTAAAATCGAATATAGTGCGTAATTGGTGAACATTTTTGTAGGTTAAACCAGATAACTAGCATAAGAGATTCCCAAAATCTATGCTATAAAGCATATGTTTAGCATGCTATAAAAACATAAAGCCTGTTACAGAGTGAATCGAATTACACTTTGGAGAATTTTATAAAAAAAAATCAATTTTTATGAGAAGGTTTGAGTTTTAACGATACTAGCAAACGGGAAAATAGGACCCTGAAACCAATATAATATAAGGTTGTTGAAAGATTACACGATAACAAATGTACAATGCAATCGACTGTACAATGCGACCGATTTGTGAGGATTAGTTTGCTATAACTAGTTCGCATTGATTTGTTCTTAGTTTTTGCAGCTCAATTTACGAAAAAGGTTGGCTCTTAATGACCAC
>NC_064874.1:65628556-65641056 GCF_943734745.1 Anopheles darlingi
CACAAAACCAACCAGAACTTCACCTGTCCTCTGCACTGTGTTATCTAGTTCTCAATTGCTAAGAGGGGTTCTTTCCGTGTCATGAAAGTGACGATGCTGAAGATGAGCATGAGTGTAACTGTATGATCAATATGCCGATGATGATGATGATGATGATGACGATGGTGGTGATGAAGATGAGGATGAAACGAGATGCTTGCAAATGTTGGATTAGATAGGCCGGGAAAGGCGCTGTACGGGAGGAATGGATTGAATTTCGGGTGTGGATCAAGAAGGGAGCCAACGGATACTCCCGGAAACGTTTAGTGCAGGGGCCGCGAGATGGCAAGCAATGTATGTAGGTGTCGTCACCATCCCGCAAAGCGAGCGCGAGATCCCCAACATTCAACCAAGCAGAAAGCCCCGACCCACGGTACCTGGCGTCTGGCTGGTCGGGTTCGGTGGTTTCTTCACACCGAACGTATACTTTGGAGCCGATTTGACGAGCATCTTGTCCGACTTCTCGATGTTGTACTCGCCCGGTGCCGGCGTAAGATACTTCGGGATCTCCTTCGGTCGGCTCTGCAGACAGTAGGCCGGTGGTGCATCCTTGCCCTTGCATCCGAGCCCGGTGATGTTATAGAGCGGCCCTGGACTGAACGATTCCGTGCGCGGTTTGTGACGCTGACCGAAGCTGTAGGCGGGTGCGGCCTGGCGTTTCGAGTCGACCACTTTCGTACCTAAAATGGATACACGAACGAACACAGAACGGGAACGGTGGTTAGCTGTCTTGATAGAGATCTCCTAAACAGGGCTAGACACACTACTCCGGGGGGTTCGGCTAGCTCATCGGGGTCGGATGACGAGTCGCCGTGCTTCGTCTTCGACGTGCGGACCGCGTGGGAGCACCGGTCGATGTCGTTCATCGAAATACACGTCGCCGATTGGTGCTCGCTAAGCTGACTATAATTTCGTCGATTGGCTTTGCGGTGCGCGAATAAATATTTATTATGAACAAGCACCGTACACAGGCGGAAGCGGTACGCGGCGAGCCGGTTTGCCTGGGCATTGGGCCTGGGCCACGAAAATCATTCCAGTCCACTGAGGTGAAGTTGCGTGAGCGGAGACAACACACCGTACAAACGCTTCGCCATATAAGGTAATGTGGAACTCTTTCCCGACGTGATTGCGTGATTGTTTGTACCGTCAACTGGCGGCTGTAGTGCGCACTTGCCGGTGGTCGGGTCGGTTGCTGATCGGTGGATGCTGCCTGATCCGATCTAGCACGATCGACGCCCACCTCCGAACTTCCGATCGATCTCTGCAGGTTGACGTACGGCTCAAGACCGTGGCCTTCGGGGGCATGTTCATGCCCGTGCGCGTACCAACGTGAGCAGCACTTGACAGAAGCATAACACTGAACGATCACGCAAAAATGATCACTCAACGAATGGTTTCAGTTGTAGAAGGTTCGTTCTTCCAGCCAGGAACCTGAACCCTGGACAGCTGTTCACACTCGACAGTGGCATGAAGGGGCCTCACTAGCCACTTTTGCAATGATCCCGTGTTTCAGTGTATCAGATGCGCCCACACGACCGACGATCGACCGACGGTCGGCGCGTCGTGAGTCACGTCGTGAGCGAGCAGTGCCCGAAACTTACCTAACAGTTGTGGCAGAAGGTACTGTGGTCCGGGTCCACGGTGCTCGGCCGCAATCGGTCCCCGCCGCTTGGTCGGTGTCCAGGGCCGCTGCTCGAAACCACCCATCACGCGGTACGAATCTTTGTAGCGTCTCTTGAAGCTGGTGCTCTGGTGCCGGTAGATCGAGGCTGTCGCCGTCTGATGTGTGGTTTTGATGCTCACCTGGACGACCTGGAGGGCATGGAGCATACACATGAGCTATTAATCCTGCAACTAGCTTGCCTCAAACGACACGCCCTTGCCAAACGAGGCCAAACGGAGTCTCATCGCCATCCCCAAACATCATCTCAACATTACCATCTTTGCTGGTTTTGCACACGGCCTTCTGCAATAAGTAACCGGATTACCGGGAGTAACTAGATTGGATTTGGAGGCGAAACAATTTCAACGCCAGACTCGACGCGTACGGCCAGGAATTGCTGTCCTACGGCGATTTGCTTCGGCTGGAAGCTCGACTTAAAACACCTGAAAGCGAACACGAATGTGCAAACGAAACTGTTTCGTAAACGGATTCTCCTGGCAACTCCCCATCGCCGACCACACGGCCTGCTGCTGTTAGGATGGGTTTTTAGTCGGCGGTGGCTTCGCTTTTCGCGGTGATGAAGTGCAGCGTGTGCCTACTAAGATCGTGTACCCGGTCTGGCTGCAGTAGCGATGGTTGTAAGCCCGAATTAGCCACCCTCCCCTCAACCGGAGGGGTTACCCACACGGACGGAATAGACCGCCCGAATAGGGCGGCCAGAGCGAATGGATGAAGTTATAATTGCGGGAAACGATGGGAAACGGGTACGGTTTAATGTTTCCTCCGGCCGGAAGAGGGCCAAACACTTTTAGCGACTCACTCCACCGAGGTACCACCGGTTAAGGCGAGACATGCTGCAATCCGGTGCGCGTGATGGCAAGTCGTGCACCGTCTTCTGCAGGCCACCAGCGTGCTCGTGACCGTGCCACCGATCGGAAATAGACAGGAAACGTAGGCATAGTAGGGAAGCGAAGTGGGTTGTAAATAAGTGCAATGATTAGTGCACTACCGAAACCGGACCGATTCCGGTAGACCTTGAGCACGATAGGACGAAAGTTATTTGTGGAATGCAATAGCTATGGTATAGGTATGAATTCGGGCGGTACTTCGGACCGCCCGTGTGGTGCAAGTTGAGTTAAGTACAAGTGGTGAATGAGTTTGCAAGCAGTTACGTGGTGCAGCACTGAAGCACTGAAATAATACGTCTCGATGGAGACACCCGGCCGAGGTCGCGCACTGGATGCATGCGCGGCACCGATTTGTGTCTGACTTCAATTATCCGCAAACATATCGCAATCGCAACGAGCGAATGAATGCTGACGATTGTTTCGCGTGTGTTGGCGGATCAATCTAGCTGTTCACTCGAGGTCATAGATCGAGGTGGGTGAAAGATGCGCCAACCATGCGTGATGGAGCCGATGCGTGAACACACATTCGTCTTCCCAGAACATGGTGCCCTTGGTGCACGGTCCGAAGGGTTGACCTACTGTCTCCAGGACCAGCTTACAACAAGCAGCCCTATTGTACGTACGAAACAAGTAAATCCGGTGTCGGCGTGTGGCGAACGAGTTGTTCGCGTTCGCGTCGTCGTCGTGCTGCTGCATTCTCGATCAATCTGTAGCGGAGCCCGAGGAGTTGTGAGGTCGTCCCGAGAGGCGAGGACACTCCAAGGGCCACTGATGTGATGCAGTACCTTGGCTTTGGCTTTGGCGAATGAAGCATTGCCGTCCGCTGGTCGATTTACAGGCCACCATCAGAAGAAGCCGCTGCTCGATGTTCGATGGAATTGATTATGTCAGCCGTCGTCGGTTCGGTCGGTGGCTGCGGATGGCAGCGTGTGTGCTCTCTGGTGCCCTTCTGCTGCAGCCGTATATGGCGTTAGAGGTTGGCGTCCGGTTTCGTTTGCCACCGAACCACCGGTTGGCGCCTATTATATGCTCCCAGCGTGTGTCTCTCGCATCGGTTTGCTGCGGCCACAGAGAGGGGGTGGCCTGGCTGGCCGATTGTTTACGCCGCCGGCTCGAGCGGACGGCTGATCCGCTTTTCGAGGTTATTCTTCAACTTTGTTTGTTGGATGCATATTCGATATTTTCGCCTTCTTGGGCATCGTGACATGATGCCCGGTGCGACATAAGAGACCGAGATAGGTAACCGAATATAGACAATGATTGTGGAGTATAGGATTGAGCGATAGCCCACCAGGCGGGCCAAAAGATTTGCAGCCGGCATAAAAGACCGTCCAGCACCAAACATAGTCAAACCGGGTAATCAACACCCGGGCATTGTGCGTTGGTTGGCGTGATGGCGACTGTGAACCGGAAAGGTCACCAAAAGAGTGGGGAGGGAATTGTTCTCACACATTTGACTCAATGGAGGAGGAGCTGTTTTGGAGATACGAGTTGGAACCAGCAATGTTTGAAAATAGATACTTCTTCAAGTCCGGCTTGTCATTCCTTGGTTTTGGTCATATGTTTAGCGAGCAACACACAAGAATGCACTATTGCAACATACTTATTCGTGGGGAATCATTCCGTTGGATAACGCCACTCCGGCAACGCAGACATTCTCTGACGTTGAGCGTAATCTTGCGTAAGACAAACCATCAAATTGAACCGAAAGGAATCCCAATTCCCAGGTGCCCACTACCCAAGAAAGGGAATGCTCGCTGAAAGAATGTTGCTGTTGCTGCGGCCGCTAGAGCCTCTGGTCTGGTCCGGCCATGTCACCTATTGCCCGAAGGTACAGGCGTTTGAGCGTTTACTATTGACAGGCGGGACATCGAGTGCGCGTTTCGCTCGCTAAGGTGACGACCACTTCTTGCGTTCGCCGTGCCGAATGAGGCCAAAAGCAATCAAAACGACGTCGCGTCCTATGTGCAGAAATCAGTCTCACATCCTCGCAAAAACCCCCGTGCGTCAAGTGAAACCCATTTCTTTCAAAGAGCCCCCACCCAGTGACACGGTGTTATCAGGTCGCGGTAGAGCAGGTGCAGGTCCATCAGTCGACCAGGGGCCCGTTTTCAGGGGTGCGATTGCATCCCTTATTTGGTGACTGTCGATCGTAAAAGAGACACCGGCGCAACCCCCGGGGGCCGAGCAAAAACCCATCGCCGAGTCCCGGTAACAAGCTCGTTTTCTTTTGGGTAATTAGCACCGCTATTAGTGGGGTCAGCCCGCCTCAGCTCGAGTAGAAGGCCTCCCCTCGCGGAGGAAACTACACATGAAGAACGACTGCTACCATCGCATCGACAACATCGATTGCATGTGGCCTGCATTGCTCCTTCAAGGTGAGATTTGGGTACGTGGCTAGGTACGCAAGAAGTAGTATGCACTTTTGCTGAGCTTGCGGCAATCCTGGGACGACGGGCAAACATGAAACGAAAGCGCACTACAACAAGGACGCCCGGTTTGCCAGGGGAGTGGCAAAGAAATGATGTCCTTGGTGAGAGAACCGGGGCCAACCGTCGCAATCCGTCGTCGTCGTCGTCGTCGTCGTCGTGGTCGTGGTCGTCGTCAACGAGTTACGGTTATGTACCGAGTCGAGGTGTTTGCTTATGTAAATGCGGAGCTAAACGAAATGCGGATTGTTCTGTTGTTTCCCGGCAAACGGGATCTAGCGACGGGCGAGTTCAGCGAGCCCCAAGGAGTGCGGCGAGCCTGGCGAGCTGTCTCACGAACCAGGTTCAATGTCAACGTGGCAAAAACAAATGTGAAAATACCGCAGCAAGGTGGCGGTCATTGTTGACGACGACCGGAAGTGACTAATTTATGCAACCGGAGCCCGCGTCACGAACAATACCGATTGCTGTTGCAACAACAGAAAAAAAAACAGGAACCGGAACGTTCCGTGGCACGCGCTCGTTTTTGGGGTGGAGTGGAATTGTAGCAAGGGGTGTAGCACATTTTTTAATTGCTCCAACAAAATCCTCCCCAAAGGACGAGGGCGCGTCTTGAAGGTCGTCCCACACACAGCTAAAGTGTTCAATCCCGTTCCGCTAATTATTTGATGTATCCTTGGGAGTGGTTTCGAACACTTTTCGAGCACCCAAAACCCATTAGCGGTTATGGAATTCCCTTGCGCCCACCCTCAGAAACCAAGAAGAGGGTTCCTCTCCGCCTCCGTGCGTGTGTGTTTGATGTTTCCTGTCGTTTCTCTGCCCTCGAGTGCGCTCTGGCGCGCCCAATTAGACCCACGCAGGAGCACCGAGCAGCTGGCGTCGGAAGATGGAGTTTAATGTTTGCGCTCGCAGCACCGCGTGCGTGGTACATGAGCAACCTGCTAATTACCTGTGCCGAAGCAGCCGGAGGCAGCCGGTGATTTGAATATTGCTCTTTCTGTTCATTGCTTTTCCCACCGCCGCAAAATCGCATCGATCAATCGCGACGGCGAATGTCAAATGTGTCCCGAGGGCGGGCAGACGGGCGGCGGGTTGCAGCGGTCGCGACACTGAATTTGAATGAAATGTCTTCCGCAATGCAGCCTAATTCAGGGTCAGTGCGAAACGAAGAACGCGGCTCGTGGGCTGCAGTTGAATGTGATGAGAGACCTCCCCCTAAGGGAGACGTCTTTTCTGCCGGGGAATCAGCTAGCATAAGTGACCGACGGTACACCCGCTGTTACGATCGCATCCAGGCGATGGCGTCGACACTCAGACAGCTTCAAGGTGTAAATGGCGCTGCGACAGTATGTAGGACGAACGCGGATAAGCTTAACTTTGCAACGTTGCTGGAGCATTCCGATTCCGACAATGTTGCAGCACGAATCAATCCAATTGATTTCTCACAACAACACCGGCCACACGTGCTCCGAATGTCTAAGTAGCTAGTAGAGTAGTTCTATTTTGACTGGCGTTACGCCTTATGACTAGTGTGGCAAGTCGTGAGAAAAAAAAGGGTCAACCTCCTTTTCGCAGACACAATCCGTGGGCTTATCCCACCGCTTGGCATGTCGAGCTTTTAACCCACAACCCACACCATTGGGGAGAGGAAAGGTGACCTCAAATTTCGCTTCCTTTCCACCGCGAGATCGTGAATTCGCACGATTTAATCGAACGCTTAAATTCAATCCAACTCGATTAGTTTAGTGGCCAGTTTCACCATTTTCGCAGCCTCACGTTCTACCCTTTGTCCGGTTCGTGGCTGTGACCTCCGTTGTAGTCTCTCACCAGCGCACCGGGGGATACACAGATCCCCCCCCCCCCCCCCACAACAACATCTGTTACACAATTAACATATCGCCTCGGCTCTGTATGGCTTCGCGCAGCTTAACGCAAGCTAGAAACTGAAACTTGTTACGCTGGCTAAACTGGTTTCACTGTTCTCTCCACGGGGGAGGGGTGTCGTTCGATTCTAGAGCATCCGCGCCGCGCACACCATCCATACCGTCCCCCACAAACAGCAGACTACCTGCAGAACAAAACTTCGCATTGGAAAAAGTTTTTTTTAAATTGCTTCCAAAGTTCCAAAACGACTCCATTTCGGAATTCATTAGTTTTCATTTTATGTCGCGGAGTAAATAAATTTATCCAGCAAACTCCAGCATGGCGGCAGAGGAGGGGGGTCAAAACCTATGACAAAACGATGACGACACGGGACCTCTGGCTGACTGAATACAGGGAACGATTTCGTGTCGTTACATTCCGTGTCCTAGGGGGCGTTGTACTGTTGCGTAGGCCAACGGCTGTGACCTACATCCTGTAAAGGATCCGCGGGATGTAAAGAGACTCCGGGGGCCGGGCCGGGACCTCTGTGCTCATCGGGTGCACTGTGTCATGCCGGAGTAGAACGGGGTTTGCCAAACAGCGCGCCCGGAGTGTATTTCCTGTTTCCGCGCTTCGGGCACCGGGGCAACGGCGGTAAACAAGCTGTCGGCAGGGCAGTGTGCGGCAATGCGCGCAATGTCTAGAACCTCCAGCACCCCGAAAACAGAAGCGCCCTCCACCTCTTCATTCTTTCCGCTCGCCGGTGACCGCAAATCGACCGATTGGCAATCCCAATTCGTTAATGATGGCACTCTGGCTGGGGATTGATACAGAATTTGCATCTTTTCTCAAAAAAAGCTGGAACACGTTGAACCGGTTGTGAGTTGCCGGACGAGCAAACGTGTGGATTTTTTGTTTGAATCAATATCGAGCGGTCGTTTCGATAAGAGGGCCGCTGACAGGATATGTAAATTATATTTTGGAAACAATTTGCGGTCTAACGATAACCCTTTTTCGAAGACGACTATAATGACGGGAAATGGTTCGTGACTTTATTATAATCTGGATGTTATACAGTTTACGATCGCTGAAGGTTAATTGAACTGAGGTTGTTGTGAGTGTCCTTCCAGAGCGGGGTTTTAAAGGGGGAATAAACAGATTAGGTAATAATTACCAATCTTGATGGAATGAACAAACAAACGAGTGAGAAAAATGAAATTTCACGCTGCTAGAAAGGGTTTACCAATTTCGTCGCGTGGCACCAACATTCCTAGTTGTGCCTGTTATCTATCCAGCAAGATCAACTGGGGAAAAAACTGTTTCTCCTCTAGTGCCAGGACGGGAGCAATATCTTCCAACCGTAAAACGACCACACACCAAGGTTGACCGAAACGTTGTAAATATTCGCCGTATCACGCTCGCAAGTGCGACGCCTTCCAGCTTCGAGTTCATAAAATAGTTTCGACGAGGACGAGCGACCGTCGCAGGACAGCAATCGGATTCGAGCGTGTGGCAAAGAGAAGCACGAACGACGTATCCTTAAGCAATGCCACTGCCGGGCATTCGAGAAAGTTTGCGAAAGGTTTCCGAAGTGTTCCAAACGTTGCTGCTACTGCTGCTGCTGCTGTCCTGGCAACAGGACGCCATTATTTTTGCGCCAAACCAAGGCTTTGTTATTTTATTTGCCTTTTCGCGTGCCTACCTATGCGACCTGGCGAGGGGCATGTGGGCTCGGTGTTTTTGCCTCGCCAACTATTGACGCTCGCCGCTCCCCTGTTCCGGAATGCTGATAGTATTTGGATTTCGCGCAACCTCCCCCCCCGGTTCAAACCGTCTCGGTGAGGGTTGGCTGTAACCGTGACATCAAGATAGATCGATAAAAAATGCCGTAGCCCGAGCATACGGTGTCGGAGGCTACGGGTGAACGAGGCATTCCGAAGCACATGGCTGCAGAGCTGCATGCAGCGCTCGCTGGAACGAGGATCATCTCGTCCTCGGTGTTTGAAGCATTGTGGGAACAAACGCAAACGTTAACTATGAGCTGTTCATTAATGTTTACACATTTTAGTAACGAATTTTAATGCTTAGAGGGGTGTTTATGTTAATTTTGATTAACACAGCCGCCCGATTCGTTATGGCCTCACGGTGGCGAAGCACGATCGGACACTTAGATGCAGGTATAAGATGATGTTTGGTAAGCGATGCTGATGTTGATGAATTAGATTTGGATTAAATTATAGACTTTTCTGCAGACGAATCGAGCAGGAACTCACTTACCTGATGTTATTGCGTGGGTAAAAAACAAAACTTCGATTTCTCAATGCTTCCAATACCACTTCACTACACTGAAGATCAAAAGAGAATATCAGAATTAGTACACGATCCACAGTTTTTCCACAAATATCGAATAATGTCACAGATGGCAGTCCCAGTCCTTGTTGCACATTTACACCATTTTCCACTGAAGCGATAGCGTTCGTCAAACTCGTAAAGTTCACTAAAGTTCTCTCCCAGATGATTTGAAATACAACTCACATAACACTTTACCTTAAGGATGTTTCACTTTCTCGGTTGTTCACTAGCGGTAGTTCTGTTCGATCTGTTCGCACTGACTGTCCAAATGGCTATGGATCGTGTAGTTCCGTCGGCTGGTGTACTAATATAAGCGCCACCAGCACCCGAAGTCAAGCGCCAACTCACGAGAGAGAACCGGTACGCGGTTGGAGCTGTGACATTCCTACTACGGTCTTGAGTCCGAACGGCGCGGAGAAGAAGAGAGTTGGGTCTGCTGCTACTTGTTGTACCTGAACACTCTGGAGCCTTGGTTGGACAAAAACCTAAACGGCTGATGAACAGATAAGTTAAACTTGGGTTTTTTTTTCACATTTCACGTTAATTAAACTCAAGATTGCAAAAATATAAAACAAACCGCTTATTTTAAGTTGATGATAAACATAACTTTTAAACATGAAACATGCAGGCCTGTATAAGTGGTTGTTTAACACGTTGAAAGAAATCATAAATCATACAACCTTTCTAAAAAAATATTTTTGACCGTGGTTCCAGCTCAGTGTGAAAAATTCGGCATGCAAACAACACCGACCTCTATTGCATATCTCAGCACAGCAACGCCGAGAGAGCGGCGTATTCTTGGCTCCTGCTTTAGACGTCTGCGACTGAAAAAGGCTATGAAAGAAGGGGGGCCAATTGGGGAGCACGCTTTTGCACTCATGGCGAAGCTGTCTGTCTACTTATTTGGTGCTTTTCTTGAAGAAAAACATACTGATACCGAAAGGAAACAGGTTATCGTAGGATGTGAATTTTAGCAGTAAAAGTTTCCAGAAATCTACTGAAATGTGTTATACAGCTGCAACATAAATTTAATTGAAGTTGAACGACAGGCTAACTGTTATGTTTTAAAAACTTTTCAATAAGACAAAAATGGATTTGAGAAAGAATTGCTCTTTTAAGATACCTCTGAAGCAAACATAGAGCTAATTTTGTTTCATTCAATAATGGATACAGTACTGCGGCAGCATTAACTTCATGGTTGGCCACAATTTTATGGACTTCCTAACCGTGGACACCTACACTCGATCTCCATAGGACACGGAACCGGTAGTGGTAGTGTGAATGAAATGGGACCAACGTTCCAGGGAACATATGGTTCCATTATTTGCAAAGAGTGCTACTCTCGGTGTGTAAAACTGTTTTGTCAATTGTGGCGATGGCAAGGTACTGAGGATCGGCGGTCAGCAACCCGGGCAATTGAGTGACGGTAACGTGACCCTAGGCATTTCCTTCTCACCCAATCCAGTCAGCGTTAACTTCGTCACCATCGTCGGCCACGAGGATGTAGGTGGCAGCAACCGTGATTCGCCTACTCTACTGACTAGACGCGTCATTGCCTTCAACAGCGATTAATACAATGAACAGCAAATGGCTGGCGGGTTGGTTTCGTTTACAACGCGATAAATATTTCGTTTCTTCTTATATTCAACAATCTTGGCCACAGTCGCTGGTTCGGTGGTCTCATTTCTCACATTCGCTTCCAAATACGATCCTCTTCAGGGGGAAGATGGCCATCGCATCCAACGCGTGGGGAACTATCCAAATCCATTTCCATCCGTTTATGGCCATTTGCTCGGGAAACCGTTCTGTGTCCCATTTCGAGTTTGTGAACACTTTGGATTAGTAGCAGAAGAACAGTGATGTCATTGCTGCCTTACATTGGCAAATGCACAATGGCTCATTTCGTTCATGTCGATGCATCTAAAGATGGGCACTTCCTGCAGCAAAGTGGAACGTATTTCGTGTCCGTTCAGCGGAACTGCGACTATGCAGCTGTTTGATTCGATTATGGAGTGGCGACAAGTGTCGTTTTCATAAACAATGAATTATTTTGCACGCCAGTACAACTTTCTTGAAAAGGTATGGAAATAAATCATCAACAAACTTTTCATTGCGACGGCAATTAACCTATTTATCTGTTTTTAATGAGACGCTATCTAGGAACGTAGTTTGCATCATTTTCTCAATTTGGTGTGTATCTTAAACCGCGCCATAGTTGGGTGGCAGTAACTGATACCGGGATCAACTTGCTGCCAACTGGATACGCTATAGCTGGATGAATAAATGTCTCCGCGCATCAATGTGATATATACACCATAAAGCAGGGAAACACTGGAGGAACCACCATACCATTTCATTTCATACAAGACATTTTGCTGTTTGTTTATTTGTAGTGTAAAAAAAATGGATCGACATCTATCCAATAAGATTTCCATCGGTATGTTTTTTATGCTTATCTTCTTACGTTGCATTAACTCACTGCAGCTTCGCGACCATACTAACTCTAGCGCGGATTGGCTACAACATTCCTTTCCTCGACCTCGATCGATCTGCTGTTTTTCGAGAAGCTCTGGCGAAGCTCGGAAGATTGTGCATCCTGAAGTCAGTTCACACCAGTGCACCCTTCCACAGGGCACAGTGTTATTTGTTTTGCTCTCATTATGTTTTTCCTTTTTTGCCCTTTTATCCGCTTCTCCTGCAGAAACATCGAAGCTAACAAAGCTAAGAATTAATGTTGTGTGTCGATATAGTTAATCCACCGTTGTTTCACATATTTTCTACTGCGCAATGTTTATGGTTCATTTCATTCATCATCGGCTCGGGGCGATGTTTTGCATTTCAAATCCGTTCCGATGACAATTCCCGATCGCACCCAAGGCGCAAATTTGATTAAACGACTATTTAGGATTATCATTCTCCGTTCGTTCGTTCTTCTCTTATTGTGATTCTTTTTTCTCTTTCTCATCTGCTGTATTTTGCTCTGTTTGATATTTGATTCGGCATTATATCTTGCTGCCATGCATGCACTAGTTAGTACTTCAACAGCCTTATCATAATCGAAATCATGACTCGTATCAATCAAATTACATTTCAATTGTTAATGTTTCGCCCTTCTTATTTCACGAGCGCTACAACCGGATTTTGACTGGTAGAAGAAATAAAAACTTGTGCCACACGCTCGCTGAGATACGTTCCCCAGGGGTTTTTGTAGATATTTTGATTTCCTGTCCGATTTAGCTAGTAAGA
>NC_064874.1:65648556-65651056 GCF_943734745.1 Anopheles darlingi
AGGAACTCGGGAATGGTCGCCCGGGACCGTGTCCGAGGATGCGTAATTGCATGTGGAATGTGTTTACGGTCCTGGTGAAGCGCGCGAGTGCGCTCGGGCACACGCCCGTCACCATCGAACACTGCGAGCCCATTTCTGCATTTTCTTACTGCAACCAACGCCGTTAGGCCGGAGTGCGCCAAGAGAAGGTTCGCTTGTCTTGTGTTTTAAGTGAGATTGATCGCATCTAGTGTCAAGTGCGAGGACGATGAGTCAGTCATCCCAGTCTCGACGTGCAAGGAACGTGTAAGCCTAATTTGCGGCCGGAGAGGTAACGGACCACCGATCCTAGGATCGTAGAAACGGGATACGCAGACTGTGTGTGTGTGTTTGTGTTTTTTTTTGCTTTCCCCCCTTTTATTGCGTGCCACCGGCGGTCGCAGTTTAAAAGTACAAATAGCATGCCAAACCAAATTGCACACCCCAAGCACCTTGTGGCCACGAGCTACAATTGCTGGTTGACCGACCATCATCACGCAATCGCGCTACTACGACGCACACCTGACACGGCGAGGGGATGGGGAAGGGAAGAACGCTGGACCGTTGCGTCGAGCCGTCACAACGTGGTGCAATTTAGCTTCAATTTATTATCTTCAACGCAGAACGTAGGGGACGTGGGAATGAAGGCCCGTTACATTAGATTATTTACAAACTTTTTCAAAACAATGCCAAGTTTTCAAAGCGCCACAAGATGGACATGCGTCACGATCCGAATGAATCGTAATCCGACTAAGAACGATCTTTCTTACAGCAATGCTTCAATTGCTATTTCCAATAGAACGACTTCTACCTTTTGAGCATATGCAACATGTTCTCGGCTGCTCGGTAGCTCTAAAATAGATCCAAAAACTGCTTGCAAACTCGGCCACTAATGTACCATGGAAGACTCATAACATGCTGGTTACATAAAACCAAGCAAACGACTCCAATGGTCCAGTTGCTCCTCTAATGGTTCCCCTCCCAAAAGGCACCATTAACACACAACAAGGTGCACGATCGTTCGAACCCTCAGAGCGCGACTGCCTAGAGGGCTGTTCGCTTGTTCAAGACACTTTCTTGCTAAATGCGACAGGCAAGTGTAGTTGCTGATGTTGCTCCGGTGGCGGACCGGCGAAGAGGTAAAAGCCAGCGGTCTGAACCTGAGCTGACACGGTTTCAAAATACTCCCGGCCCGGATGGAGCGCTCGGGTGGCCCGCGTCGTTTGCTTCCATCGCGGGCGTTTAATGAGCCGTGGCACGATCGAAATAGACAAAATGTGCAACACATACACACCGGTGGATTGTCTACAAACCAACGCTTCTCTCACTGCTTTCGAGTGAGCGCCGATTTGACCAACGTAGCGTCAAATGAAAAGTGACAATAATCGGTGAGCGTGTTCCGTGTGAGGAAAGAACCGTGGAAGAGAACCGTGGATCCGTGCGTTGGTCGGTTTCTAGTTTCTTTGCCTAACTACGCCGTTTCCGCTCTGCACGCGGGTCCGCTAGCAACAACTATGGCCGGATGTTGGCCGTCGCTGTCAAGTGGATGCGCCGTGTCGTGTGCGCTTCGATAGATTTCTGCTTTCACGCCCACTCGACGGTACCAGGCATCCGGTGCATCATAGCCGGTGCGCGGCTGGCGAAAGCGATTGTGTTCTTCATTTTTAATGCACTCGAGTGCATCGTCGACTGTGTGTTGCGCATTCTGAGCGATCCAAGCACCTTCAATTGAATTGCGATCGCTCATAGAATCACTTGAGGCGTGTTGCAGTAGTGGGTTAGTCTTCGTGGCAGTGACAGTGTAATGATTTTCTTGTGCCCGGAAACAAACGGAATACAAATGGCCCATGATGCACATACAATCATTTCGGATGCTATCCATTCTTGATCACAGATAGAAATAAAACATAGCAAATAAAAATTGTCATAATAAATAATACGATGTGATGAACAAAGTTTCAGATAGTCAGACCAAACAAACACTTACTAACTATTATCGTACACCGTCATTGCATCGTTCTTGCCGTTAGAACGAAGACGACACGGCGGGCCGCCGTGCATTCTGCGATCTCCTCTCGAAAAGCGTCCGAGCGCATCCATCGTCACGATTCCTCAGGTGATGGTAGACAAAATTATTTTTAATTGTTTTTTGATGGCAACCCGCAACCACACCTGCATTCCATTCCACTACGATCTTCGATAGCGAGAAAGCGATAGAGCATAAAAAGGCGGTCCACAGGGGTGACCCATGAACGCAGAACGGGGAACTCCACGAAAGGGGCCATCCACGAAAACACGACAAATCGTCGACGGCGCGCTGTAGTCCCACCATTCGAGGGGGTTGCTGCCATCCATTCGCCTTTTTCACCTTGACTTGAAAGACGAACGGGCCGACGAAAAAGCGGAAATATCAACTCACCGCCGCAACAGCAGAGAGCGCCTCCGTAAAAGCTCCAAAAAAGAACCGAAAATCGAGATCGTG
>NC_064874.1:65653556-65671056 GCF_943734745.1 Anopheles darlingi
CGGATGAGACCAGAGGGAACTGACTGTCTGTGCTTAGCGAAAGATGATGATGTAACACGTGATCAAGTTTTTGACAGTTTTTGAGAAAAAGGGTTCGTGGGTTTTTTTGCAGAAGTACCTCTCACTCGCCGATGTATAAAAAAAATAACAAATGCAAATTGGAGACAATTCGCAAGACACGATCGAGGTATCATAAAGCCCCAGAAAAGGTTAATGTAATAAACGGTATGCACAAGCATCTCTCGTAATGCTTTCTCGTTTTCGGTGGCCGAACTCGATCATTAATCATTTTCGATCCCTCTACAATAAACGCTTGCGCTCACGCACTGGCTCGCTGCTTTGTCGTGCCGAGCTTATTTGCATCAATTAAGTCACTCTCCCCGCTCTCGCCATTCGGCAATCTTGGCGAATGTCACAACCACCGCCATGAAGTCGTTTCGTGTCATAAAGGCAACAGCAAAAAAATACACCAAATCCGCGAGCTCCATATAATGGCGATCGGAGAGAGAGATATGGCACCTGATGACCTGCGCCTTACTGGGCGCTATAGTGTGCCAAGACACCTTCACGCCACGCTGCAAGGAGCTTGCGTGTTGCGTATGAGAAGGTCGTCTAGTCGTAGGCCTAGAGGTTGACTGTTTTCGGTGGTTTAGAAACTAAATCGTGAGGTATCGTAAAATTGGAAGCCGTTGACCGAGACCATTTTAATTCCAAGAACCAGACACTGGTCAACTCCGGGGGCGGTACAGGTAGTCTCACCCGAGGGCCCTAAAGACTAAAGCGGTCCCGGCTGAGCATTATACACTTTACGATTATGCGTGATAATCATGGTTACCCATACGATCTTCCCATTGCTTCATGGACCATGGCGGCTGTTGTGACTGACAAATTAAAATCCTTTCCACGGAAGATGCTGATGCTGTAGTAATCCGCTTAGATCGATCCGACACAAGCGAATGGTTCAAGAATTCCAGTAGCTCCAGTATCTAGTGTGTGCGCGCGCCACACTTCTTAACGGTGTGCGGCTAAGTGGCTCTCCCTGTGATGCAGTAGTAGTGACCAACCTAACGGGATACACACCGATAGGGCAAGAGATCAAGCCTCCAGTTCGGTGCTGCTGCTGCTGCTGCTACTTGGCAGTTGCTTCATAAAACGTTTTGGCTGTAAAAGCGACATAGAAGCGACGAGGCACGGTAACCAGTAGCCCAGCCAGTGTTAGACTAGGCCAGTTACACCACCACGGATCGTGGGAATGTAAGAACGAGCCAAAGAGCGGCGTGTTGGGATGAAGGTGAAATGATTTATCTCTGACGATCTGACGGCCGAAACCAAAGGTCCTCTTGGCTGACCAAACGAATGCGCCAGACCATCACGGTACGCGGGTGTGTGCAGAGATCCCTCGTTTGTCGGTAGACAAATTGTCATCATTTAGAATAGGAATAGATGGAAGAGTTAGGAAGGCATTTGATGCAGATATTCATCAGGAAAGTAAACTAGACCTGACTGGTCGGTAGTTATTGTAGATCGGAACAGCACATATAAGCCGACAGCTTAACGTTGGTTTGGCTAGCGTCAGCATTTAGCATGGATTCTTTGTTACCCATGCAGACGCTTACGTTGAATAATGAATTTCAACAACTGGATTTTACTGGAGACTACTAGGCACTAAACCAAAACAGCATTCAAATTCAAATTCTAACACCATTCAATGTAAATAGTAAACAAACCGCTTCTTCTCTCCTTTTTTGGGGGGTTTAAACTGACCTCCGGACTTGACTTGAGTGACATCTAATCTGAAACACCACCATTGACATCGTGCGATGGCTGTTTCGTCGACTTCGAAACCGACGAAAGGTCTCACGAGCCATCCGTAAAGTGAGAAGCCGCCTCACCGCGTGGTGGTGTTGAAATGTGGATTTTAATAACTCCTCATAAACCTCTTGCAATCTAATTAATGCAATTGAATGCCACCACCACGACCAGCACCACCATCGGTAGTCGCATTGTCAGCCCGCGGTACTTGACGGCTTCACGGCACCTAATCGCTTCGCAACCTTCAAACACTTAGTGTAGTGTGCGTCGAGGATTAGGTTCGCCCGTGGGCGCTTCACCGTCCCAACTAACCAGAGGTTGAGAAATTCGTAAATCCATTCACAGTTCAGGACACGAAGTGACAGGAGGACAATGCGAATGGCGTGGTTTGGAGCAGGAGAAGAACTTGACAAGGGGATTATCTCCTCGATGCCTGGCGCCTGAGGCGCTCGCTCACTCTTTCAAGCGGAAAGTGTTCATGCAATGAGTCCGCAAAATGATGCTCATGATAACTGAAGGGCTCGGTGTTTGAGTGCGTTGAATCGCTTGACTCAAACCTTCTTGAAAGCTTTTCTCTATGTTATCAAGAGAGGATATATTGGACAGTTATTTCAGTAATATGCAAGCGATACAATTAGGAATCGATTTATTTATTTCAAATTTTCCAAAATATCTAACAACCGAAGGCATCGATGGGCATCGCAAATGAGTTACGAAAGCATCTTCACCTCACCTCGGCTGCACTGCACTTGCACTGCTACACACCGCGTGATCATGTCCTGAAGCGCGCCCGGGGGGGCTACCTTCCAAAACAGAACCATTACAATTATTACCCACATTAACTGACACCCGGTGGAGAATGGAGGTGCGCGGGAGGCGACACAAAACATTCGATCCAAACCACCCACCACGCCGGTGGAGTGAAAGTGAAAATTGTTAACAACACCCAGCGCGGTGCAGCGCGGCGCAGGTGGCGGCATACCACCATCACGTCAGACCGGCATCACCGGGGAGTGCGGTGCAAGCGTTGCCACGCCGCCGATGGTGCCCCTTCCCACCCTCCATTCGCTCCATGGCGTAATGCATGAGGCGGTCAATGTTCGGCGATTGGAAAATGGACGAATTTCCCGGCCCCCATACACAGCACCCGGCATGCTGCAACAGACACCAACACTCTCTGACACACACACACACACACATACAGACAAAGACAGACAGACAGACAGACAGGCAGCTGACTGCCAGAGCTTTAAGATTCGAAGCGAAATGATGCATTTTCTCCTACGATCCGATCCAAAACATGAAATCGAAATCCGCCACCCAGCGACAGTGGGCGCTAGGCACTGCATGGGGGAAGGGGATCATGATCGTGAAGTGAAAACAGTGAAAACCTACCCAGCGGCGATAAATGGTTGTTATGTTGTTTGTGCCGCTGCCGCCGAGGGGTGAGTAATGGTGGTGGTGTAATGGATGTAAGAACGGTGATGCTGGTTGGGAGAGTTCAATGACAAAGAACCCCCCGCGGGAGGTAAAACATTAGAGCCCTTTGGGGTCTCTGCTGATCAGACGCGATTACCCGCAGCAGCACAAACACCACCAACACCCAATTGCTCCATTTCTGCAAATGCAACCCCACTAAATGAGGGTTTTGTGCGGGCTTCTGACTGCCATCCACACCAAAACACACCACCACACACCACTAAACGATGTCACATTATCCTATTATTGTCCGTCACTCCAGCCTCCAGCCTGCCCCCGAATGGCGGCTTGGTTTCAGTTGCCACTCATTAAGCTAAATTGAATTAATTGTTCGTGGCCCAGGTTGCTGTTGCTGGTCGGCTGCTGCTCTCCAACCTGGCCGAGGTGGCCGAGACGCGGTGGTTGGCCACAGGGTCTACACCAAATTAAGGCACAAACCTGTCGCGCACACGGTGACGCGACACATCTTACGTTCACACGAAAGGAACTTCAAGTTGAGGGCTCTTAGATCGTGTTTGACGTTGCGTCGTTGCTGTCAACTATCACCGTAGTCGTCGTCGTCGTCGTCGAGGAGAGCGGCAATATTATGGCGCAAAAGGTTCTACAGCACACGGCACATCCCAGAACAAACACCTGCATCTTCGCGTTCGCGAGGATCTTGTTTTTTGTCGCGTCTTGCCGCGGGCACCATTGCGGCAAAGAGATTGCGACAATTGTGTGGTTCGCGTCAGAGCAAGCAACAACAATGATGACTGGTTAATAACAGAAATGACCCCCATGCTGGCCGGCTGGCTGGCTGGCTGGCTAATTGCGGCTGCTCAAGGTTTCAGGAAGTTAAAGGAAAACAACCATTTAAAGAATAATAAATGGCTCGATGGCATGCTCATGCAACACAGCTGAGATGTTTTTCGTCCTACTCGGACCGGCTCGGTACGGAGAAGCATACAGCTTCAGGTCAATTACTTCGGTCTCATTAAAGCTGAATCGCTGGGATGGGAGGAGCGCCCTAAATGGGACCCAATAGGTCATGTTATGCTACGATAAATCGTAGCTTCCAGCTAAAGCTAAAGCTACTGGACCGAGCCTTTTGAAAATTTGAACAATTTATTTGTACACTCTTTTCCAACTCATCAAATGTTCATAAAAGTCATTGATTCGTAAGAAAAATGGTTAAATGCATTATTTCTTCTATATCAAAATGCTCGCAAAAATGATAAAATCGTAAAGTTCAGCAAAAATGTTCGTTTTCACTGAAAATCATCAGGGAAAAATTTATAATCTAATCAAAAAGTATTGCTTTGTATAACTCAGATAATTCACCATTGGGCTTGAAACGAAAACCGCAAAAACCGGATTTCTGAAGATATGCCTCTCTGTCTATAGTTTTAGCAGATATTTCTCAACTGAAGATAAAAATATTTTTTGAGAATATATAGTTTAATATAATATTCAGACAAAAAAGTCAACTCGAAAGTCATAAAAAAATCTCAAAAAGCTAATTGTTGATTCAAATGATAATTTGAGTTATTAAGCCAACCCTAAACGTGTTGCAATAATAATAAGAGCCCCGTCTTTGAATGTAAGTTTGCATAAAGGAAATCGAATTTTCCCCGAGTCCGCCGGAGGACCAATTAACATTAGAATAAATAACTACAAAGCAGCAATTAATCAATTCGGAGGTCCAATATCCACAACCACACGTTAATCCTCATTAGCCAAAAAGGTTAATGCTAGAGAGTCCTAGAGCCACGGGGGCTTGTTGCTAGAGATTGATCGCGCTCGCAGCAAGGAGCCTTTTCTCACTAACGAGATGAAAGTGAAAAGCAGTGGACCGAAAACCGACCCCGAAGAGGGAAGGTGGAAGGCAGAAAATGTGAAAAACGTCTCTCGGCGAACCTCGGCCTCCTCCAAAACAGTGATCATCGGGCGAAGCATCGTCGACCCTTTCGAACCGCGCTTGGTCCAAGGGACGGAAGCCGACGTCGTCGTCGTTACGTCGATGCACCACAGACCGAGCGGGGTCACCTTTGTTTTGTGAGCGGCACCCAATGTTGCTGCGTGCTTGATTTGCGTGAAGATCAATCGAGCTCCATTTGACCTCCGCCGTCGCCTGGTGAGTGAAGTAATGGTAAAAGGCTGCTTCGTTCGATCGAAAATTGGCACAAGCTCATAAATCCGGGGGGGTTTCGCTATGCTCTCCGGTGCGATCGTGTACCGATCGAGATCCAATCGATGCTGAACAAACACACACACACACAGACAGACACGCGAGACGCACCGTACAATCATAACAATTCAATAGGGGACGCCATCGCCGCTGCCGAGATTCGATGCTGAGGCCTCCTCTTCGGTCCATTTGGCCATCCCGGGAGGTCAAATCGTGGCACGGTGACTTCTACGACTTCGCGATCTTCGCTGACGAAACGAAGTGAAGCGCCGTGCGCACAGTAGTGGTTGTGCCGGCGCAAACATGGGGGAGCGATCGAAGGGTGATGATTATGAAACTCGTAACCCTATAGCTCCGTCCGCCATCGTCGTCGTCACCGCCACCGGTTCACACAAACTGGAACTCCATGGTGGTTCCAATCCTGCGCTGGACGTTGTGACGGAGGTGGTGGTGGTGGTGGTGGTGCCGGTGCTAGCAAAAAGGTTAATTCGTGATTTGGATTTCCATTCTCGGACACGGAGGCGCTCGTGTCCAAACCATCATCATCATCATCATCAACAACGTTCGCCCTGGCTACACTTCGTGTACAATGTAGTCAACGGCTGTGCTGCTGCCCGGACTAGCTACCCCTGGCCGTCATCGAGGCATCTTTTGCACACGGGGGCCCGTTTCACTCTGCTCGCGATTGGCTAAGGCCCATCCACTCGAGGGCAAGCAGCATATTTAGCTGGCAGTAGCAGCAGAACGATGACGACGACGACGACGATGTTGTTGGGATTCCGTGCTTGGTTACCCCGCAGTGGAGATGCCCACAGTGCATGTGTACTGCACACTACCACCACCACCACCTGCTCTGACACCTTGGCACATCGCGCATATACGAGCAATATGCTCGAGGTGGCAACTACTCCGACATAAGACAACACGCGAGAGGTCGGATCCAGCAGCAACCAACCATAGAAGGTGCTCCCCGGTAGCCGATGTCGATTGCCATGGCGTGGAGGGCGCCGCGGTTGACATTTGCAACATACTTGGAAACAATGGGTAGGTCACCGTCTCGGACGGAGAGGGAGAGGGCACCGGAACGGACTGATCTTGATGATCGGGCCATGATCTTCGTGTAGCAAGTCGGCAGCAGCAGTAGCAGCAGCAGCCTGTGAGATGCTATATGTTTGGATGATTTGATTGATAATGATTGCGCGAATATAGTTTATTCTGATCCTGATAGATCCTTAAAGTATATGGTCACAATAGCAACATTCCGATAAGAACTGTCAAAAATCTTGTTCAAACAAAGTTGTATCAGTGATCTTACGGCTGAAATAAAGTTTCGTAAGTCGCCAAACGACAACCAACGAATGTTTCTAAGCTGTGAAAGTTGACATTGTGGCCCCGAAACTTTACATACGCTTGAAGCATAAAGATATGATGGAATCCAGAGAGAAAGAACAAAAGAACCGGGCGCGACGAGTCTATCAGATTCTTACCTAGTCTCCAGACCGAGAGTAGCGTCATTGCGCACGATGCTACGCTTGAGCTGACTCTGCTGCTCGATCGGGCAGCCCACGATTAAGAAGCGGACGCGGATAGCTGTGACCGTGCAGAGGAGTGTCCAGCAGTCCAGCTCTTCTTTGCTTTGCCGTTTGTTGTACCGCTGCTGCTGTACGCACCAGACGATGTTGTTTAGTTGCAACAAAAGAGACCCCTTTACCACCACACGTAATACTCTAGCATACCTACACACACAGACGCACACACACAAACACTGATTGACTGAGTTGCAAACAACACCCTCCGGGGCGGAGTGGCGCCCACTTTCACAAAAGTAGAGTAGGGCCCGCGTGTGTCTTCCGAACACACCCAACCACACACCACCACTTGAGAGCGCACTTGATGGCCACAAAGCAGAGCAAAGCAGCAGCAAAGAGAAGTGAAACCGCACACTTGACCGAACTACGGGAGCAGCACCTAGAACCAGACCGACCGTTCCCCCTCGAGTGAGAGAGATTGCTCTAGGTAAAGTGGATCTGGGACTGCTGACGGCTCTTATCAGCCACGGTACAGCACGAACCGAAGGTCTACCACACCTGTCTACCTTGGTGCCAACGGACGACGGAAAAGTCGTTCACAACTTCTGGCAGTCCGCGTGTTGTGGAGTTGGGATACACAATTCCTTCTTTTTGACACTTGTGGATACTCTTTCACTTCGAGAGGGAAAAGCCTTTTGTGCGCTACCACAAAGAGTAACAATGTTGCATTAATCGATACACGCGGATATTATCCTGTAAGCTGTAAGTAGCTACTACTGTTGCTACTACCGCGAAACCTGACGAACGAATCCAATGTCAACCAAAACACTACCCAGCACCGCGACGTTCCCCGGAGACACTGAACGACCGCGCGCATCCACTAGCATCCGAAGCGCCAAACCAAACACTGGCGCTTAGAACATCGTTCTAGTGCTTCCCTTCACTTGCCACACGCTGGAGTCTCGCGTGTGTGTGTGTGTGTCTGGTAACCACTTAGACAGGTTGTGATCTCTCAAGAACCTTTGCGGCACACACCTCGTGACACAATCGAGCACCGCACGAATAGCAAGGGGGTCCCACTCAAGGGTAACCGGGGGTACAACAACACGAGCGAAACCAGCAGCAGCAGCAGAATCGATCACTGTTGCTATTGCACGGCGTCAGCTACCACACCACCCTCGAGCCCTCGAGTGTCGTCAAGCCTCGATCGAGAGACAGCGGATCGCGAAACGGAACACGGAGGAGCAGCGCCTTTTGCATGCAACGCGATCAACACAGCAGCCGCCGTTAAGGAGTCGGAATCCGGAGTGAAGCACAGCAAGTCGCGAACAGCGAGCAGCGCGCGCGTCTCGTGGTCTATCCGATGGTGGAGCGTTGGAAAAACTGGAGCCACCGAACCGTCCACGAGACTCGCGGGGGCCACACGCCGCCACGGAGCTTTTACTTTTTCGTCATGGTATTGTTCGCGTGTCTTCTCCCACTAGCGCCAACTCCTCCTTCCCCTCCTCCTGCGCACTGCTTCTCTCTTTCTCTCTCTCTTTCGTGCTCTCGCTCTGATGCATATACAGAGTCTGGCTTGCGAAAGCTATTGTCGTCGTTGTTGGTGTTGCTGGTCGTTGTGGTGTGTAGAGAACCACTATCTCCCACTGGCTGTCAGAGGCCCACCAGCAGCTCGCCGCCTCTTTCTCCTCACCTATTACCATCCCCTTGTCCCCCACTCCCCCGTTTTGTTGGTAGTAAACCAGGTGAGGTGGAAAATGTTTGGCAGCATTTTCAATGTGTGGTTTGCCGCGGAAATATGGTTGTAGTTGTAACCCACCCGCCTCAAAAGCCACCCAACACGAACACGATCGTGATGGGAAAACGATTCCGACTCATGTTCCACCGGCGCCGCGAAACGGCCACGATGCAACCCAAACGTTGGACGTTGGATCCGGGCATCCACAACCAACCAACCTGCCGCACCAAGCGGTAACCATCCATGAGGTGAATGTGGCAAGAGGCTGTGCTGTGCCGTGAAGTCCTCGCGGTGGTATTAGTAACCGAACGGCGGTCTCCCACGACGTCTTCATCGATGCCGGGGCCCCTTGAGAAGACCGTCGGTGCTGGTTACTGGTGCTGGTGCCGGGGGTTGCACCAACCCATCATTCAGCCTAGGAGGGGGGAGGCACCTTTGGTTGATGGCGTTGTTGGTGGAAGCGATTTCGTGTTTTGGATACGGCGAGCCAACCGTATGCTTTTAGGGGGAAAAGGTTCGCCATGACATCAACCAGCTAGAGTGCGGACTGTCCCACTCCAGAACGGGGACAGCGCTGCGATGATGCATGCAGTGGAACCGAGGGTGCAGCAACCACCAGAGGGAAAAGTGTTCCGAAAGTGATTCACAGCAAAAGATAATGAACACCTTCCCCCTTATCTATCGCGTATCGTCGCGAGTAGGCCGCCTTTTTGTGTGCGCCTGAAAACCGATCGATAAGATAGAAAGGAATGAAAAGAGAACATTTACATTCTTGATTTGAGTTGATAAAATGCCGTGGAACTCCATCATTATGGGAGGAAGAACACGCTGTATGCCGTGTGTCTCGTATATCTGATGGACAGCCGTTGGCATCCTTTAATGCGAGTACCCCATCACCATCATCAGCAGCAATGATGGTGAGCCTTACAGCATTTGCAACATTGTAACGATCTTGGTGATCAAGCGGGGTGATGGTTCGCATCGCGGATGAAAGTAACCCCTCTGTGTGTATGTATGTGTATGTCACGCTTATCAGACACGCGCAGTACCATGAAAGATGCATCTTGTGGACGAGCAGACAATCTAAGCGAGCGTACGATCGACTGCCCGTCCGTTTCTTATCAGTTTGATTGCACACCATCTTGCTCCTTCCGCCGTGTCCGCTCCGCGATTGATTGATACCACACACACGGAGGAGCTGGTTGTCGCCTGAAGGGATGTCCAGTGGGACCGGCCTGGGATCCAGCGTACTTCTAGCGCTCCTAGAGAGCTGACCGCCTCCGGGCAAATGCACGAGATGGCGGATGATGGTATCGCGACGAGCGACGAGCGACGACGACGACAAAACAGTTTGCAACCCCATTTTTGCTTCGTTCCGTTGCAACTTCGGCGATGTACCCACAGTTGTATCCGAGGTGTGAGAAGGTGGTGGACAGGTGAGGCATATCTTCTCTTCAGTTCACATAATTAAGTTTCCATCGTCAGCGGAGCAACGTGTTCGTTCGTGTTACATTCATCGAGTCCGCACTGCACCTGGGTCGATGCACGTCGTTAGTGATACTCTGCCCGTCACATCCTTGTTCCCACAGCCCCTAGAGAGCTGGACGACCAGGGGCCTACAAAAGGAGCAAGATAAACCGAATAATGAAGCCCACTTCTGCTGCGCCCACGTACACTGTACTGTAGTGTTTCAGGATCCAGTGAACCAGGCCTGATGCAGGCGTGCACTTCTTGACCTCGACGAAAGTGTGTCACTGGCCTCCGGATGGCACCAACGATTACAGCGCGAGTGGAGGTGCTAGAGTAGTTCCTTGAGTATGCGAGAGGTCAGTAAGTTCTACATCACTATAAAAGATCGTTAAGCAACACGTTTTGAATCGATGTTCATTGGGAATCTCCTCGAAAGGACTTCTTTTGCAAAGGAGAAGCTTTCGTAACGAACGCAACAAATATTTTACATCATCTGGGCTCTTAAGGCTAGGGGCTAATGCGTTTAATTTTTAAGATTGTCCATAATACCTCCTAAACGTACACTCTACTCCTCCTCCTCCTTCGCCTCTGGTGAAGCATTTGGAAAACTAAATGCATAAAAACAATCAAAAATGACTCCGCAGATCGATTGCCTGACGTCGATCATTAAGTTTGACATTCGATCATTGCCGTAACACCCGAAAAAAAACCCCGTGTGCCGCCTGTGGTCCATTGAGACCCTTGAGAGAGACGTGGAGGTGGTAGAGAGTTTCATCATAGAAAGTGAAAAAAGATGGAAATTAAGGAAAACTGATTAACTTTTTCCCCGCTTGGAAAGCGAAGGCTGACCCAAAGCATAGAAGTCGAAGTTGAACAACAAAAATAAGAGTCCACGCGTTGGCCGCGCGCGCAGCAGTTGGCGGCGGTACCCTATAATCAACACTTTCCCAATCCGGCCGGCCACCGGTTGCCATTTCTCGAGTCCTCTCTCACTCGCATCCTTTCTCCCATTCTCCGCTGTTTTACAATCTTCGCGGACCGCTTGGTGGTTGCTTGAGATTGTGCCTGCGCCATCATATCATCGCACAATGCTCGACCGATGTAGCAATTGCAGCAGCCACTTCTTCATCTCGACAGCATGAGCACACACACACACATACCCAGTGTGGCGCTGGTCGAGGCGCCTTTTTTAGCATAAAGCAGCAACCATGGCGACGAGCGACGTCATATCGATCGATAATTGGATGTCGATGTTCCTGCGCTACGGCGAGATGGAGAAGAGTGGAGTGTGATGAGTGAAAGGAGACGAAGAGGAAGGGAAGGTAAATGAAGTGTCGGAAAAATAAGAAGAAAGAGTGTCCCCCACCCGCCCGTCGCCCCTCATCTCCTTAGGCCGGCACACAGGTTATCATAAAACGATCAAAACATCGCTGTTGGCTGCTCTTGTGCTCTCCTCCAGCTCCAGCTGCTGCTGCTGGTCTGTCCTGGTAGAGCCGTGCTGAGGGAAGAAGGCAGAGAAGGGGGGGGGGGGGGGGGGAACCACAAAACATCTCCACCGTTCATGGGTCACTCGCCGTGCCCAGGGTTTTACGGCTTTTCTTTTTTATTTTCCGTATTTTTGCTTTCCAGCTACACTTCGACCACCGGTGGTCAGCTGTCCATCAGCAGCAGCAGCAGCACCCAGTGACCCTTGGAGTTTAGCAGGGGGGGAGGCGTTTGGTTTACCGCTGTCCACTCGAAGTGTTGTCGAACGGTGGCGCGAGTTCACGCAACACGCGGCGCTCGAGTCGCACCACGGGAGACCAGCGTGCCACCCCCATCCCCAAGCACCCAACAAGCGCTCCACCAGCCGCGCACTCATCAGGCGACGCTGCTGCGCCGCCTAGTGGTTTCTGAATTTTCGTGTTTTCGCCATGTTGATTTTTGGTGTGCCATTATGTTCTCCCTCTCCACCCTGACACATACACACACAAACGAGCCGCGCGTCACGTCGCACCTGCATCAGATGATAATCGATCCGGACCGGAGCCGCCTGCGACTGCAGACCCCGCGTCCTTCCTTGGTGCGCGAAATGCGTTGTTTCGCCACACGCGAAATGGACGCGCGATGGGGACACAACAAACCGTGTCAATCAGACCACCATACACACACACACACACAGCATCGCCGTTATCGCCGTTTCGAAAAGTACGAAAAGTCGGGTGCGCGGTCCAGCGAATCGCCTGTCGTGACGTCCGTGGTCGGTTGAGCTAGGCACTACAAAGACATAAACACATGATGCAGGCAGATTCGCCAATTGGTCAACTGGCAAACAATGCGCTATATCCCGTGGAACCACATTCACTGATCAGCGTGGCGCGCAAGTTTTCAGGTCAGATCGCAAGCAAACGCTTGATTGCCTTCACCAGACAGAGAGCACACATTGGGATTGTCAATCTCAATCCGTCAAGAAAGTCCCCGACACTGGGTCAGGACGTGACACCGCTTGGAGTTTGTAAGATGATCGAGGATATGCTGCTCCCTTTATCCACCTCATTTTGTGCTCATCATTTGTAATTTGAGACAAACAGTCGAAGAGACCACAAATGACTGTCATCATCTCAACCAACCTGTGGCATTTGTCTTGGGATTGAAAGATTGCTTGCTCCCGTCGCGATCATCATCGCCGGTGTGTCAAGATCCCGGGGATCTATTAGCGTTCCGTAACACGCTCAATGGAATTATCCTTCGAGTGTCCTTCTCCGATCCGACCAACTTACCGCCACCATTCACAATCCATGGACCAAAACATGGCAACAAAGAACTAAACCATGCCAGCCAAGCACGTTGAACAACGACTGCCGGTGGGAACGAGAAATCAGGATGGTTAGGATTGGATTGGATTTTCGGGTTGCGTGCGGACACACGAAGATTAAACATGATCAGATTGCGCGAGGGGTAGAGATGCCTCAGGAGATGCTTCTTCCGCCCATCAGCTGTCACACATATGAACGTGTTCTTGGGGGCACAAAATCCGAACCTCCATTCTCACCTTTCTTTCGACCTTTTCTCCTCCTCCTCCTCAGCGTTTGGGTTGGATGAAATTTGAGGTTATTCGCCCGCGCCTTTGCCCTGACCTTTCCCGAAGAGGAACACCCAACCAACGACGGTATGCTGCTGCTGCTGTCGCGGTCTGCTTCCCAGAATTATGCCGGCACATCTCAGAACGAACTGACAGCTGGGAGGAGAGCAAGGGGCCAACTCCGCGCAACACCATCTTGGCCACCCTCGTTTTACTCTAAAATCAGGCATTCAATTTCATCCATTTTTCGAGTTTCCACCAGCTTCCATCATTGGAAACAGATTGAAGGGTGTCGATATCGGGCGAGATATTGGCCGACCGGGCGCAGGCGAGCTGAACCCTTTTTCCTCTTCTCCCGATCTGTGGACGCATATCGAAAATGCAGTTATAGTT
Organism: Anopheles darlingi; assembly: GCF_943734745.1. Lineage (NCBI taxonomy): Eukaryota > Metazoa > Arthropoda > Insecta > Diptera > Culicidae > Anopheles > Anopheles darlingi. The sequence continues at coordinate 65,667,206 of NC_064874.1, forward strand.
GCTGCTGCTGTTGCTGCAACCCCATCGATGGGTATGCATACAGAGCAGAAGAAACTCGATGATTGATGGGTGAATGGGAAACACACGGCTTCGCGCTCCGTTGTTTATCGAGGAAAATCGAAAAACCCCGAATCAATTCACCACACCACACCTCCGTAAGCCCACCTCACTTCACACTTAGGCGCGCTTTAGTGTGTTTGGTACGATCATCCAACCGTCCTTATGGTTACGGGTTGCCTTTGGCGATCGGAAACAGGAGGTTTCAGGGACGGCAGCCGGGATTCGAGGTCAATGTTTGTTCTAGGAATTATGATACATTCGGACCGCATGAATGGAGTTCAGGGGCCACGACATGTCTGCGCTCAATCAGCATCTTAACGTTTTTTTTCTGAATGGTACCGAGGAATGGCGTTCTCCTGGATTTGAGGAAAGTATTGCTTACTCATCGTCTGTCATCCAACAGCATGTACAACGATATGAATGTTCAGGAGCATCAGCATGAGACAGTGAATAAATTTTATGATACTGTTAGATCTAAATCGTTTTCGAAAGATATATAACCATAAATCTATGCTGATTGGAGACTGATTCTCGCAATCTCAATCAAAAAATCATGTAAGGCTACTATGGCCATAAAATACAATATTGACCCCCTCGCGGCTGTAAGACATATCGTACACAAATACAGACCTCCTATAAATGTGACCTCCACAAATAGCAACCACATCTCACCCCAAAAAAGGCACATTGAATCGATCCAATGGCACCACAAGCGAGTGAAATCGTCGTATGCCGTACATATGCGCACCGTGCACGGTGAGAGGGGTTCGTAAATTGATCGATTTATTACATGATTGCGCGCTCTTCAGCCGATGACACCGAGACCGCGGGTTCGTGGGTCTACCCCCTGTTATCAGCGTCCCAAGACTGGAAAAGACTCTCGACCACAAGCGCAACAGGTCAACAACAGCGCAACGAGCGAAGTGCGCGAACCATCCCCTTAGCAGTCGGCATGTTGTAGTACGGCACCCTTCTTATGCGCTCCTCCCCACCAGGAACAGGTATTTGTTTACTGTGATCAAGACTCACGGACCTCACATAACAAAACGGCCCTCTCGACCACAAATGCTGGTGCCTGAAAGCAGTTCGTGCTGTAGGTTAGTGCGTATGACATTTCAAGGGTCGTTACTAATGCGAGACGACCAAAAGGGAGGGATTGCACCCTCTTCCACGCGACGTACGCGCACGTGTCGCAGCAACACTGACATCGATCGGTTCGGGGACCGATCCCCACCACCCTTGAAACTCCGGGGTGGCTTTTTTGATTGATTCGCTTCGAACCATCGATTCACCACCTGTGTAGCAGGTGTAAAAGGCGCCATCACTCTCGTCGAGTTGAGACCGCCAACCGATGGCGACGACAGCGTAACGAGTTTGTTGCTGCTGCTGCTGCTGCTGCTGCCCGTTGAAAGTCTACATTTTGGCGTTTTTGCTGCGGGTTTTTCCGCAGCCCCAAAGGGGTGGTTAGCGGTATTTTTCATCGACTATCGATCAACAGGTTTCCGGCTCTCTTTCCCTCTTCCTAATGATCTCTCTATTACGCATTGAAATGTGGGTTTGTTTTAATGTTTCAATTACAAGCCCTTTAGGACTTCTCACATTCACTGTTTGAAAAAAAAATGGAAACATCCCGTAAAGGGGTTCGATATTTGAGGGTTCGCACAGTTAAGCTGGCACGGAGCACTTAATAAAACGGAAAACATTAAACGGGAGAAGAATGAAAGCATACAGTAAACCCCCTTTGCATAGGACCAGTCTCGTCAGTACCATTAAGGGATTAATTAAGCCTCAACCAAGCAGATACGATGTAGCGCTCCTAAATTAATGGACAAACGAGCTTGTATGTAGGTCACGCCACGGCTGGTTCCGATTGTATAACGAACGCCGCTCATCTGACGACGTTTCATCGCCCGTAAGATCTATATCGGATCTGATCTCCGGAGATCGCCTTGATCGTTACATACCAACGGTGCGCAACAGTGTTGTGCTTGTAGAAGAGCTGTAGTCGGTAGTGGTTCCATGCTTACCTAAAAAGAGAAGATCAATAAAACAACGTTAGATCGAGGGGAGAATCAAACGTGCTACAATGCACACGCGTCTGACGACGAGCGACGAGATCGTGTGCATAAAAATCGGTTAAGAACTAATGTCTACACTAACGAGGAGATCCGAAAACGGGGCTTAGCGTTTATAAATCCCTCCTTTGGGAATCCATTTCCCAGGCAATGCCACACCATCGGTGAGCTTAGGGAGTGCGCCCTTGCATACATTAGAGCTGCACCCTCGGTGATGCTGGTTGGGCGCGCGCGCGCGATCACAGGTGACGTTGAACGGCGTCATTAACCTCACACGTGAGCCACACCGCAGAATGATAATTCCCAGGAAGTCGACACCCAAGGCGAGTGTTGCTGAGTGAGGTTTCGGACACGGGGTGACATGGGGCAGCAGCAGCAGCAGCACACGACGACCATGTCCACGACGACGCTCTGATTGGCTTTCTCTGTGGAGACGTTTTATTAGCATAATATCTCTCCCATTGTGAGTCGCGATGCGATCATAGGACCGCGTGGAGAAGCGGATGATTGATACACCTTCTTCTTCGGCACCGCGCGGCTTGGTACGGCTTTGGTAAGCTGTTAAGTGGCTGGCTAACAAGCACGAGATGGAACTGAGGAGGAATGGATGGTGCGATGCCTACAATAAATACAAATCGATTCATAAAAAAATCCGATTCCCTAAGACCACGGAGCGAGTGTGGCCGTCGGGTTCTAGATGTTCCGTGAGACTTCTTTATCCCAATGGCCAGCCTAGGGCCGTGGAGGACGGAACAGGATTGAGATTACGATTGCTGTACCATCATCATCTGCTTGCTGCTCGCATCATTCTCGCTATATGTAAAGCAGCCGGCAAGCAGCCAACAACGAAACCCGGTACAATCAAGCGCTATTGAGATGACGAACGGTGGGCCTTTGGCCAGTTCTCTTTGCCGACAAACGAGGAAACGTCCATTCGCGTGGTCCGAGAGTGAGATCGCTCCGATCATGGGAAATGAGTTAATTTTGAGCCTTCCACCTGGACTCCTGGCCTGGAACGAGAACTAGCAAAGAGTTCGTCGGCCTCCGGGTCCGGGAGCATTTCAATATTTAGTGTTTAATGGCAATTAGAAGCCCTAGCGCTCGATGGGACTAGGTCGACGCAGGTGGAATCACCACTTTAATGCGCCTAACGCCTCATCACGGTCCTGCATGCAGCACCTGCCACAGAAACATGGCAACCAAAAGGTTGAAAACGCCGGCCTAGAACTCCCGGAGTTTACTATCGATCTAACACACAGACACACACAGCTATATACGCTGTGAAACATATTGACCCCGGGTTCCACCAGGTAGCAGGTTTGGAGGAATTGCCCCGATTACCCGATGGGAAGCGCAACGACGGGGGAACCATGACAGGCACGTTTCAACCTCGTTACCGGCGACTCCCGGGCACACTCCGCGTTCGTCATACGAGACACACCAAGCGGATCGAATGCGGGCGCGGGCAGCGAACAGAACAGCACACAGCAATCGTCCTACTCCAGACCGCTTTTTTGCAGGTGATGGAGGTGGCTTCTGTGTAGCGGCTGGCTACATTTCCGGTGCCGGCACCGTCATATGTTGGAGGGCGGAAGGAGGCATTCCATTAGATGGGGAAAAATGGTTTAGCACAATCGAGAGAGCGAGCGAGTGAGCGATCCATTTCCGAATCACAAACAACAAGTCATATCAAACAAAAGAGCTGAGAGCGGATCG
>NC_064874.1:65676056-65706056 GCF_943734745.1 Anopheles darlingi
GACCAATCATCATTTATGGTTTGACGCTTCGTGGCGATCAAAAATTAAATTAAAACCACCGTCAATAGACCGACGACGATCAATGGAAATGGCATCTTCTTCATCTGCTACCACAAATGTCCAGGAAATTCCCGCAATTTTCCGATATTGTGTCTCAAGGGCTGGGGCACCTCTTCATCTTCAGCAACCCTACACACAAACCAGCCTTAAGCCGGGGCTAGCACTCGCATCCCACCTTCACACTAACGGTAAGCGCATTAACCGCTCGCTCGCTCGCTTGCTGGCCTGATCAGCGGCACCGCAGCAGAAGATCAATCACCGATGCCCATCTCCACACGACGACCGCAGCGAAAACTCATCGGTCGCGTACATTTAGTCGAACTCGGCTGGAAGGCATGGGGGCGCGCGGCCTGCGTGCGTGTGCCTCTCTATCCCAACGCCACCAACACCATCGGGGTTCAAATGCCCCGTTCTAGCGCGAAGCGCGAATGGCAGCAGCCACACCCCGGAGGCTACGGTGTCCCACTTTTCGAAGCACCACGCGAAGATCGTGTCGATCTTCTTAACGCTCGCGTCCGGTGTCCCTCCTTCGTCTCGCCTATGTTGGGGGCTGGACAGCAAGCAATTGCGTACCGACGTGCACCAGAGAAGCAAGTAGGCGCACACAGGAGTACAGCCCGAATGCCACGCGCAAAACCACGACGACGAAGTAATAATAAAAGTAATGATAATTATATTCATTACCCATTAGAGAGAGAGAGAAAGAGAGTGAGGGTTGGTCCCAGCGCGACTGTGAGCGAAGTAACAGACTATCCTCCCCATAAACCGGTGGGCTGCTGGTGCGTGGTGCTTTTGGACACCACGCGGGACACACGGACGGACGGACGGCCGGAGGGCGTTTCGGGCGTAGTAATGCGATGTGTGAGAAACGCTACGCACCGGGCACCGCACGGGGAAGATAAATAGCAAATAAATTAAGGCCCAGGACCGTGGCGTGGTGGCGTGGCAGTGAGTTATTGGGTCTACCCCCCTGGTGGGGGACGGTATGCTAAGAGAGCATGCGGCCTTGTGCGAACGATGGTGACCCGGGGTGGCAACCGAGAGTATCCGGGACATGCAGGCGTAACACACCTGTAACACATGTTTGTCCCCTCGGATTCTGGAGCATCATTACGCCGTTAGCATCTTCTGCAGCATCAGATGTGCTTTTGATTGATGCGCTGGTTCATGCTGATTGCAGATGAAGAATGACTCGAAAGAGAGATCACCAGCAGATCATTTTGTGGAAGTAACATAACTGGTGTAAGACTAGTTTAGAATCACAATTAAGTAGATTAATCTGATCTTAGATAAACAAGATGTACTCCTCCAATTAAATCCATTGTCATTAAAGCTACTTCCATTTGCTGATCAGATGTTCGTGAAGCATAACAGCATATCATCTCAACAGATAAATTTATGCAACTTGGCCGACCAAAAGCACGCACAATACAGTCACACAACCTACCCATTCGTCTGGTTTGCCATTACGGTTCAAGGTGAGAAAATACCCAGGAAGCAGGCACCTTCGGTGTAACTCTGAAAAATCATTAAATCCCAAAGCTGCACAAGTAATTACGCTTCGTCGCGATGCTTGTAGCATCTAATAACACCAAATACAGCCTTCCGCACAGCGACGACGACGACGAGACTGACGACGAGAAACTAAACAGAACATGAGAACCACATCAACTACAACATCGGGTACCTACATGTTGAGCAGAGCAGACGTTGACCTCCACGGACAGAACCGACCGGCAAGTTCTGCTCTGCAGTCGGCACACGACGCGGCGATCACACTCATCACCGCGCTGGAACGATTGCATCATCATCATCATCATCATGACGAGCTGTTCATCTAAACATCTTATTGCCGTGCATGAAATGCATCCTAAACGATACACTGGCTACAACAGTTGGTCGGCCGTCCGACTAGCCTAGAGGCTGCGAAAGCCTCCATCAACAGACGCCAACAAAACCACACACACGCACACAACAGACGGTTCTAATAAAACCTCGTAAAAACTTAATTGAAGACTTCTAGCCAGAGTTCTGCGCCGCTTCCCTCCGTGCTGCTGCTGCTGCTGCTGCTCAGCAAACATGTCACCCCGCGGTGTATAGCCGTGTGTGTATCGCTCCCTTTTGCAACCCCCGTTGCTGGATAGAGAGGTTGTTTACGAGGATATTTCTTTTTCTTTCCATTTTTGTTTGTTTCATTCCACCGACCGCCGCGTCTGGTTCATTCCCTGAGCGATGGCGGTGGTGCAATTTTATGCGCCACGAATATTTATTACCCTTCACCGCGTCGCCTAGATCGTCCCGGGATTGCTGGCTTGTTTGCTTGCACAGCACGGTATGTGCGTTCGATGATGCTGTGGTTTCGTTCCTCATTATTCTCATATTGCGCTAGTCTCCCGGGGTCGTTGGTGTGCCAGTAGCTTTGCAAGATCGAAGCCTAGATCGGCCCACTACCAAGCCGGCAACTAAATGGCCAACCGACCATCGTCACCATCATCATTCATCACGCAGAATTGGCACCAAATGGAGGTACACACACACACCGCTGATGCTGCTTGCGTGCAGGTGACGATCGGAATAGACCACCACCAGAGGAGGTTCAGAGACAGCAACCTTCTACAAGAGCTCATTTCAAGGTGGTTCTATCTCAACAGATAATCATTTGTTTTCATTCGAAAAAGATTAAAAGCGTTGAAAAAAGATAGAGAGAGCGCAAGAATAATGATTATACTCAGCCATTACACAACTCGCAGTTCTTATGTTTCGTCGGCATTTCTAACCACACTGCAGACCATCCTCTTAATAACGACAAATAAGATCGAAGAAGTGTCCGGAAGGATACTGAGCAAAATGAAGGCTCATTATGCAGCCGATAATTCTCGCCAATTGCAATGCTCAAGTATATATATTCTTCAAAAAACAAAGCGAAGCCGAATTGTTCGAGTCCAATCGTGATGTCCAACTTATGCTGCAATGTGTCAAAAAGGTGTGGTTTCGGGCTGCCTGCCATATGTTTACCGCTTTGACACGCAAAACCAGTTAATCCCCCTTTCGGTATTAGCCAGTTCTCGCCAAAGGACAAAAACACGGCGCAATGGCCTTCCATGCGTACCGCCTTCGGGAGCGGGACAGAACGGTCGATACACCAAGTCTTAAAGGGAGGGACCTAAAACAGGAAAACCACAAAAACTTATTCAAATTACAGGTTGCAGTTGCCGGCACAGCACGCAGCACGAAACATACGGAGGTTACGTTCACTTTGACTAATAATGCTCTTGGTGGTGCCATCGATACTTGATCTCCATTACATACGCGCGCGCGTGCGTCTCTCGTTAAACAAGACATAATAACCCATCGGTGGGGTGGTGGAGGTGGGAATCGTACTGAGTCGTCGATCGTCGAGCGCTGCTCTGCGGGCCAAGGTCGAGAGCAGGGTGCTCTGTTTGCGCAAAAATATTGTTATTACCATCTGTGTGCCGTCGTCGTCGTCGGTCGTCATCGCCATCGCCATTCGTCGTCATCCTGTCATCTCGCGCGCTGGAGTGCAAGACTTTCGTACCCGTGGTTGCTGGCCAATGGCATCGCCACCCCTGAAGGTGACGATGAAAGCGAAGCCTCAGGAAAGCCATTCACTCCTTAAGGGAGGGCCGGCCGACAAAGTGGGCATTTCAAGAACTGGCATCTCATAATGATAGATCTCGATTCGAGCGATCACACTGAGCGCTGAGTGATCCGGGGTATGATCCCCGCCAAACAATTCCCTTATATTTATCCAGTGCGTCAGCATCGAAGGACAGCCTCAATAAGGTAGGCGCGCAGCACCGAGAGGGTGAGCGTGTGATGAAACATGATTCTTGTGCTAAGAGCCGTCGCTGTCGATGCAACTTGAACCAACGCTGCTGAGCTGGAGGTTCTTCAACGATCCTCTCGCCCGTACCAGATGAATGCAATCGAAAGTGATCCAAGTGCCTTTTCCACAAGCATACACACAACCTACATCGCAAAGCAAAGGTGGAAATCAATTACACGGCCAGTTAATGAGAGAATAGTTTCTCTTTACCTTCAATCTACTGTAATGGAGCTGCGCGCCCTAAACTTAAAACAAATAAACCCAATGAAAGCAAAAGGGTGAGGCTGCGTGGAAACTTCACTTCCACAAATCCACACATCTTTCCAGACACATCCGCACTGATGGATCCGATTCGGACCAAACCATACCCGAAGATCGAATCGAGAAAGCAGAAGGAACTAACCCGTACAGCGGTCCAGTTAAGCATCACTTCGCACTCGTCGCCAGCGCCATCGCCATCGCGCGTCGTCGTAAATGGTTTCGGTAACGCTTTCTTTCGGCTTTTAATCGAAATTACTTTTACTTTCCTTCCTTCCTTCCTTCCTGCCTTCCGCTTGCTCGGTGCAGACACAAGCGTACAATGTCTCCGGCGATTACGATCGACTAGATCCGGAGCGCCGACTAGCAACATCATCATCTCACTTCCCATCGGTTTCCGACGGGTCTGAGTGCAATGCCAACCACTCCCGATCGAGAAATGAGAGAGCTAGAGACAACAGATACACGGGCGACCACCACCGGTCAACGAACTGGCCATTCGATTGGCGTTGGCGGTCGCTAGCTAAATGTCTGAAAAGGAAGAGAACGACGCTTCGCCCAACTTCCAGCGGCCGGTGTTCCACTTTGTGCCTCCGAAAAATTAACTCCGGGCCAAAACCCAGCCCCAGACCAACGCAACCCAACTCAAGTCATCAATCGCGGAAAATTGCGTCCACGGTTGCGGTGAAACCGCAGTACTTTCCGGACCCTTTCGGTGTGCTTTGGATGGTTTGTACTTTACCTGCGTCATTCCCCCCTCCGATAAGCTTCTACTTCCACCAGGGCACCGGTTGAACGACAGAAAAAAAACAAAATTGGTCCCTCCCGTACACACCCCGAATTGGTTGCCTTCTCGTTCCCTTCGTGCTTGGGCCACGAATTTCCTTCGCTTTTCCTCGCGCACCTAACCTATCCACTGGCGACCTATTTTCGGGCGATTTTCTATCGCGAATCCGGAACGAACGATCCAGATGCCTGGGTGAGGAGGAGTACCGAGTGTGGGGTCTTGCGGGCAATACATGTGGTCACAAGTGCGCCGCCAAAAAAATCAATCTTTTCCCCACCCACAAAAACGGGCGTATGCGGTCTCCTCGTTAACCTGGAAAAGGTACAAAAGCCAAACGGGAACAGGCAGGGTCCGGTTGAACCACCAGCAACTTGTTTAGTCAATGTTGTAGTCACTAGATCCCACCTTACCCCAACTTCGAAAAGAGTCCGATTCCTGGCAGTGGGAGTGGGGTTCGCACAATACGTCACACGCAGACTCTGGCGAGGTAGTAAGTGTCGTGGCCACTCGTCAAACAGCCGCGCGGCCCAATTCGAAGTGTGGTATGGTGTGGCGGCGGCGACTTGAACTCGTTTTTCGGTTGCCATTCGGCAGGGGGGAATTAAGGTTACGTTCTTCATCCAGCCAGCCAAACAACCAGCCAACCAGGTCCATAGGCCGTAGACCATGGCCTCATTTTGGACTGATAAAAGGGTATAATATCCTTTCCTTTTTTGCGCAGGAACGGTCAGAACATGCAGGACGCTAGTCGAAGCTAGCGGGTTGCTATGTTGGATACTTTCTATATGTTCGGTGGTTTGGATTATTTTTGGGGGAATTCTAATCGCGGCTAGGGTGGCGAACAAGTCTGGGCTTTACCTATAATTACAAGCGCTTCTACTGTAGTCGCTCCTTTTTTTCAAACATTACAACAGTTTTATTTTATCTCCACAGCAATTATTTTATTTTTAGGCATTCTGTATTCTTCGCCATCATTTTATTTCTCAAAATGCAACTGACAGCAGTTTGCATAACTTGCACAAATTTTGAATTCCACGTGAAAAGTAATAATTGAAGAGAGAAACCACGAATTTCCCCTTTTGCTACCGCAAGCAATCAACCATCGATGGGCGCTTTGAGACGAAAAAGATGGTGCACAACCATCGCGTGGTTCCAACTGCATCGCTGAAACATTACACAAATGACGAAGACGACGATGACGGCGACTTCATTTTCCGGCATTGCAACACGCATCAAACACCATCTCGACTTCCTCATCCAAAAAAATGGCACAAAACAGGCACGGCGATGCGGAATTCGCCACACGATCAACGCAACGCACAATCATCCGAACATCCGAAATTCACTTTCATATGCCGCATCCGCAACGGCAAGAAGGAATGGCAAACGCGCACACGCAAGAGCGCACCTCCAGTCAAATCCGCCCAAAACCGAAAACCCCATTCGCAGTCTCCGGTGATGATAAAATAATAATCCACCGAGCGTGTCCTCATTTTCCGGACCGGTGCGGACCGAGGATTCGCTCGCGGTTGCTCTTAATTTCCTCATTCCTCGCAGCCTCATTCGGGGGCGCAGTCATCAAAAAAGTGCACAATAAACAGCACCACCAGACCGAACCCACAAATATGCTTCAATTGACTAAAACCTAAAATGAAACGAACGATAGAGAGACAGAGAGAAAACGGTGAATTTTCGCGAGCGAAAGTGAATTGGCGATGGAACGGAAAAACGGGAAAAACCACCACCCGGTGGTGTTTGCGGCTGCTGTGTGCTGTGTGTGCGCCGGGTAAAATCGAAAGTGAATTATTGAATCATTTTTCGATCCAACCGATCGCCGCAATAACCGAACGTCGTAAGCGGTAGTAAATGATCGCCACCGGAATGGCGCCGATCGTCGTAGATAGGATTTGGCTGTGGGAAACGGAGATTTGGGATCTCTCAACTGTCACATCATCACGAAGCAAAGAATGGTTGCGTCACTGCAATGCACTTCAATGAACACTTTCTTCGATCGATTTGCTGTTTTCAACTTCCAGTCAATTCGAATTCGGGGAGTTGTTTGTGTTTCCATTTAGTCGATCGCAAGAACGCGATGCTTTTGCGTTGCAGAAGAATCCATCGGAACCAAACCTGTTCTCCAGCCCAGCTCATTATGGGCATCACAGCTTCCAGCTGGGCACATCACGGCGATTCCGCTGATGGTGATTTACACGCCAAAAACAAGGCTTCACACAATGCCCACATCCACTGACCGGTTTTTGGCGAGATGATTTCGTGGCCATCTTCTCGCAGCAGCGTACGATCGGTCAGTTTGGGAAACCTGACGCATTGCTGGTAGACTGTGGCGCACAGCACAGCATCACAACGTTGGGGATGTCCAACCGCGACACGTGACCTTCACACCGAGCCGAGTGGCGATCTCCAAGTGGCACCACAGACCGTGGCGAGGCCACGCGCCACTCAACTCGTTCACTGTGGGGCTTTCCAACAACTAGCGATTGATGACAGACGCAGACCACAGGGTACGGTTAACGTCTTCGGGGCCAAGACTGCCCGCTATGATTGCCTTCAACAGTAAATAGCGCAACAATAACAAGAACCACCTCTAATGCAGTGCGCGATCCGCCAAAAGGTGCGAAAAATGGATCTGCAGAGCATGATCAAGCGTTGTTGGCGTTCTTTGGCGTACAAAAGGAAATATCTTTCACGCACCGTCGTCGCGTCATGAGTCACGATGTTTCGTTGTTCACGCAGCCCAGGCACCGACAGACAACACTGACAGACAGACAGCACAGTCAGGAGAGGTTGATATCGAATGATCTGGAGAGCTCTCTAAGGACACGCCAATGTGCCCATTGATCGGGTATCATTTCGCAAATGCTCGATCAACTCTAGAACGGTATCGAGTAGAACGTATCCAGCACCGTAACCGCAACCTGAAAGCCAGACTCACGGGTCCATTATCCCACCGTTCACCTAGGTATACAGGCTTAAGCCCTCTGGGACGTTCACATCCGTCCCGGTGCCCCGATAGCGTACAGAGGACAAGAAAAGATCATTCGGTCGATGCATTAAGCCATCGATTGACTATTGCCGGTTAATATCTTGATATCGTCGCATTGCGTGAACGTCAAGTGAACGTGTCCCAGTGGGAGGAGAGGTGCCATGCCACATCAATCGGCATCAGCAGCAGCAGCAGCAGCAACACACTGGTACCCGTAGCCAGCTCGAGATCGAGAGTACGGTGTTTGCCATGACCCCTTCGGCTTTATCTTCGGACCGCGAGTGCAATTCTAGCCCAACACACGCACAGCGTGATCGCGTCGCCTGTCGCCACAAACAAAAGGTGCGCATTGTTGTGCACACACCGGTTGGCCGAGGGGCCCCCGGAGGCTACACGGGATAATTTCTCAAAAGTCGCCGCTACTGCCATCGCTGGCCACGTAACAGTCTTTTTGTGATCGAATCGCGCTTGTCAGACTGCAGAGAGAGGGAGGCAAACAGGCAACCAGGCAGACAGACAGGCATAAGCCTCTGTGTATCTGCACCGCCAGCGCTATCGCTGCTCCCTGGCGTCAAGCTGTAGCTGCAGCAGCAGCAGCAGCAACAGCAGCACCAGCACCAGCATCAGCTCCGTACACCGGAGTTACGTTTCGCGCACATTCACCAAGGTTCTCTGCGGTGCTGGGACGCCACCTTTGCACGAGATTAAAGGGAGTCACCGGAGGAAGGGTATGAGGTTCAAAATCGCATTCGCTACGCTGCAGCACAAATGGCACCTCCTCCCCCGTTCCATCCATCCACAACTCCCTGTGTCCGTGTTTCTTGACCACCGCTAGAACCCGTTTTTATGGCTTTTCTTTTTCTTACTTTTCGTGGCCAACTCGGATCGTTAGCTCGATCGATGCCGATAGGAGGGCACGTAAGGGGCGATCGAATACAACCGAAACCCAAAAAAACACACACACACACACACAAAAGGTTCCCGAGTTCGATCTGAGAATTTTGCGAAGGAGCAAAGATCCCTCCAGAAAAGTGCCATGGGGAGTGTGAGTGAAACATTAATGTGACAACTCCGACTGTGCGCGATGCTGCGCACCTTTCGCTGATTTGTGCAAGAATTCGCGAGGTGCTTCGTGTGCTGATGGCACGACGCATTTGCATACGCAAACACCCTAAGCACCACTCTCGACCCGTGGTGTTGTCAAACGCTGTGCGGTTTCGCATAACCTATGCTGCTGCTGCTTGTGCTGGACTCCTCGGGCTGGTTCGCGGTGGAGTGCTGCTGGGCGCAACCATCAGCAGCAGCAGCATGGCGAGAGCATGCGGCGACGACGGCGAAGGCAATGGCGGCCCCGTTTGCCTACTTTAGTTATCGAGAAGCTCTTGAAGGCTTAGAGATTAACCGGTTTTTAGCGTTTTCTCCGAAGGCGATTGCACGGTCGCTCGCTCGGTCGGTCGACCAGAAGCCGCCGTCCGTGCGCACCAAGGGTGTGCCGTCGGGTGGGCAATCGTTTGAATGGAAAATCGCTTCTCGATGTAACTGATGTGCCGTCGCCGGTTGGCTCAGCTGTAATCGACTGTGAGGCGACTGTGAGCAAAGTATGAGTGTAGTACACTTCATGCGCCAGAAGATTCTATGAAAGGCTCAACAGAACATAAACCCCGCGGAACACGACGAACGACTTGCCACAGGTTGCTCAAGATGCGAATAGGACGTGCGACGGGCATCATCTCTGCTCGTGAACGGTCCCCTCCGTGACACCATTAAGCGCGTGTCATTGAACTTTGACCATTTGCATAACGAAGGCGCTCCCCCAACAGCTGCCCCCTTTGGTATCGGAGGTGGTGACGGTATCCCAGATTCGCGCACATGCCCACTCAGCAACCAAGTAGTGGTCAGCTTCTTATAGTCACGCGGACCAACTTTCGCCAAAAAACGCTTCGCTCCGTACGACAATCAAAAAACGCGGCCGCGACGCGACTCGTGCACACGTACGTGCACTTTCGCCGATCTCGCTGACGGAGGCTGATCTTCGGAGCAAGCAGCAGCAACAACAAGAAACGAAGTTCTTTCGGTGGGGAACCTAAAACAAAACAAAGACCCCTTCGTCACACACCAACTTATCGAACGGGTTGGATGGTTGGTTGGTTGTTTGGTGCGTTAAGAAGGGGATGGCGGTACGGATTGGAGGCAAAACCTGTCTCCAATTATATATCGCGCAGCCTGGCAGGCAGGCAGGCAAACAGGTCGACGACGACGGCGGGCACGGCCGCAGCTCACGCAGACACACACGGTGCACCATCCAACACAGATACAGAGCCGAGCCACGAGAGCCGCCAAGGGACAGGGTTCCCCCGAATGTGTCTCTTGCCTGGGAAGTCTGAAGCGCCAGCAGCAGACCAGGAGAAGGAAGAAAACATATCGCGCGAGACCAGATACCCCTCCGTCCGCAGCCGCCGCTCGGCTGGAGGATCTGTGCTCGCGACGATCGTCGAAACTCTGTTTTGTCATGATGAGTTTAGGCAAGGCCTGTCTTGTCTCCCTTCTTCGATCGCGAAGTCAGAAGTCACTACCGATCACACACTTGTCAATCTAGCTTCTTTCACTCTTCCACTCCTTCTTACACTCTTTCTATCTCTATCTCTATCTCTTTCTGTCTGGTGACACTTTGCTTGGGCCAGACTTGGTTTAGCTTTCCACTGCTTCGCCGAGACACAAACGCACACACAACCATACATGAACACACACACACCCACCAGACACTGTCAGTGTGTCTCCCGGTCGCTGGTGATGATCGCTGTCGATCAGCATAACTTTCGAAATCGATTCCTCTCTTTCAATCAATCTTTTCTTCTCATAAATTCTTCGCCAACGGCCTTTGGCCTAGTGCTGGATCGATCGATCGATGGATCTGGCACATCTGGCCTTGAATGATGAGTTCAACTCACTTCACATGCCACACAAGTCCTCGCAAGGATCACCTCATCACCACAATTATTTTTCATTAGACATCATCCTTCTTAAGACAATCCTTATATCTTAAACACCGAACCACACAGTTGACTAAGTGCAACATAACTAACCGAAGTTGGTAAAACAGGCTCTAGGACACTACTAGGACTCGCGGATTCGAACGCGCAACTTGCCCTCAACTGGACGAGGAATTGGAGGAGCGACTAGCGACCGACGTCCGAAGCGTACGGCGGCTGGATCTGAACTTGCGCACCTCCCCCCGAAAACCGTGCCATCAAAACACACGATCGCGGGTCCGCCCGCACGATCATGCTCGAACATGTACGCCCGAGACGGGACGTACGCACACCACGAACGCAACAGCAACACCAACACACCGACAGACGGCGATCCCCTCGACGCCACGATCGATGTCTCGGATGGGAGGGCTCGAAGATCAGGGTAAGCACTTGGCAGGGAAGAAAGCGACCATAGCGGCAAGGGATCGACGAGTGTGAGGGAGTGATCTCGGAGACACAGACAGACAGACAGAGTAAGGGAGAGAGCAAGTATCTTCTGAAAGCTCGACAGCGATCATCCCAGGCGGCTCGGTTCCTTCGGTGAATCTTGTTCCAGTTCTTGAGCCCGTCCCAAGGTGATGGTACCGTGTGGAGTTCGCTAGTGTTGGTAGCAGATCTTGTGCTCCACACATCTTTCACTACTGGCACTGAAGCTGATCATCGGCTTCATCGCTTTTTTGCGTTCGTTCTTCCTGTGGCTCGCTGCAAGTGACAAGAACCTGCATCGGTCCCATCGTAAGCCGAATCCAGGGACCCAGAGAAAGACATGTCAGGGAGTTTGCATCTCGCTTACACTGCTGGCTGGGTTCGTGCATGGTTTTGCTCTTATCTCGAAGAATAATGGTTCAATTCTCGCGATGTCGCACCGTACACAGATCAGCTTAATGTATGCGTGCGTGCTCGACGATCCCGAACCCCGAACACGTACACAGTCAAACGAGACGACCCCAAACATGCTGCAACAGGTCGCGCGCCCGCGTCCCCCCCTTACAGACAAGGTGGGGGGATGCTCTGGTGCTGCTGCTGCTGTTCCATTCGGTTTCGGGGATCGTGCCACGAAGAACGAGAGCACACCAGGTGAGCAAAGAAAACATGATCTTTCATTGTTCTGTCCGAGCTTACGCATCGAGTACGTTGAAGGTGGTTGCGCTGCTGCTGCTGCTGTAGTACCAGCGGATGATTAAGTGATTGCCAGGAAGGCAATGGCACGGTTGTTTGATCGAAGTAATCCCTCTCGATTATTGAAGAGAATATCGATGAATTAGCTCTCTATGAAGATAGAACAACTTTCAGATAACATGGTTTGGCTTGCTCAAAAGAAATGTTATTGTTAGTAAAAGCATAGCAATTGCAATAGGGTGTATCCTCTAATTATGATACTAACCAGATAAGGACGATCGAATAACGACTTCCACACTTACTTACACGACAAAGGGTATTCTTGTCAGATTTATAACAGGACTTACCTGAAAAGAGAAAGAGGAGAACAAGATTAGTTAGATATCTTAACAAGAGAAAGAACTTCTCTTTACATCGTCACACCCACTAAATTTATCCTTCATGCTAAAGAACGTTCTTCTCTTTTTGACGAAAGAGAGCAACATCCCGCTGCTCTAATCCGATGATGCAACACCACGAGGCGGCGTTAGGGAAACGAGTAAATACGCCTTTCTTCTGCCGAAATAAAATGAACAAAAAAAAAACAACACACGGGATAAACCTCCATTCCGGTTCGGTTCTCTTTGTGTCTGGTGCTGGGGATCAGTCTGCGGGCGAGTGTCTGCCCCACTAGGGGCACTGACCCGATACCCCCGTCATGCTGCTGGTGCTGGTGGTGCTCGGTTGGTAAGATTTGTTTCCTCGCAACATTTCCTTTTTTGTGTTTTTGCTCGTCTTCAACATAGAGGCGACGATAAAAAGAAGCAGCCAAGGTAGGCAGAAGGATGAAGAGGAGAGATGATACAACGGACAACGGGGTACACCGCGAGAACACACGCGCAAATATTATCGTCTTCGTTTTAACAACAAACGCCAACCACCATCGTTGATCATTGTCATTAAGGCCCGTGTCCCGTGTGAAATGGTGGTGCTGCATAATAAATAATCTACTCCCGACCCCTCCTCCCATGCGCCCCTTCCTTTGCCACCTTGTCACCTTCCGTCCTGCGAGCGAGGAAGAGCGACGTTCCAAAACAGAAAGAAATACATTTTATTGGCATTGCGCATACCAAACCACACCACGCGCACACAAAGGGGCACTCTGGCTGGTTGGTTGGGAGGCTTCGGGCTTCATTACATACCATGCTCGCCGATGAGTGTCGCGATCGGTTTGGAGGTGGTTTTTGCATTTTTCACTCAACTCATACCGTGGTGGATTAGCGGACGACCAACAAAAGTGCAAGCAAAGGATTCCAAGGGAAGACCGATCCGTTAAGCTTGTACCAGAAGCAATAAAAAAGGAATCAACCAGCAATCGAAATCCAGAAGCAATTCGAGAAAGTGAAGGGTAGGAGGACCAAATCAAATAAGATCCTTGGAGCTTATTGATTTGCTGGCAGCCTTCCGAAACGAGCGCGCTCTGTGAGCTAAAGTTATTTAAAAAAAAAGGGACACCAACAACCACGGAACACACTCCTTAACTCAATTACAGCGAATTGGGGAGGAAAGTAAGTTCGTTTAGAAGCAACAACAAAAAAAACTGACCACCAACAACGAGTTGGACATAGAATCTTGTTAACTCAACCCCACGCTCGAAGTATGCACACCTGGGCGGTCGGTCAAACAGAACTCACTTCGCACATTCGCACAGCCCAACCCTTGAGGCGCACAAGGTACCACCAATGGTTGTAGAATGTCCGGCGCTACAAAAGTACGGAGCAACCTACATCGACAAACCTAGCAAAGGCTTACAAAAAAAACCTTTTTCCCTCCCGGCCAGAATTTGTGTGGCGCTCAACTTGTGTTTAAACAAATGATTTGGCGAAGCGCACACACGCGGCCGTTCCGGGCGTTCTCGTTGCACTTGGCCGGCGTACCCGAAAGCCACCGGACCAAATGGGAAACGAGAAAGAACGCTAAGTAAATCGTTATGAGCTGCTAATTGGGAGGAAAATGCAATGCGCGGCCTGACGGAGGCGATAGACATGCGCTGATAACCGCTACCGGACGGACCGAGCGGACAAAGACTGTGCCACTGCCTGCACACACGTCTGACTGGCCCTGTGGGCACATAAACTCAACCGAGATATTTATGAACGGCGATGAGGGCCACCATAACCGGTGCAACCGTGCCGTACCACCGCGAAGATAAGAGACCCGCGTAAGGGCGATACATCGCATGCTTCCTGGCGAGCGCCTCGTGTCGCGACCATTTCAGTGGACCGTTTGTCAAGACAAAATGAATTATCCAAACTCCAAACCACGCTCACAGCTTGTGTACTGTACGGCTGCTTGTCGGTTAGTCATGGGGCGGGAATTGTCCAGCATTCTGGATACCATTTTCCACCACGGCGGAAATTACCACGATAGAATGGGCATTCGCTGGCCATTGCACCGCTGTTGTACCAGTTAACTTCAAGCATAAGCATCGGTGGTGAGCATTTGTCACATTTTGGTTCAGACAGGAGACGCAAACAACACGGTGGCAAGGTAATTTCGCGTTCGCACTCCCGGAGAGCAGTGTTCCAGAAACACTACTGCACGCCGCATGGATGTAGGTCAATCCAATAATAATTGCTCAAGAGGCCGCGCAAGTAAGCTACAATCCCGGGTGAACTCGCATTCGACATAATCGATTCGCAAGTCCTCAGCAAGGTCGTACCGCGTAGTCGCACGGATCTGAGAGCTTGATAAATAAAACATTCAGCGAAAGGTTGCCATCGTTTGGCATCGTCCAGCATCCAGCGCATGAGCGGGACCCCCGAAGCACGGTGAAACGTATTCCAGCATCGTGAACGCTTTGACACAATCATGGCCATCTCACCACCAATCGATGGACCACCACGCTATCTACCAGTAACCGTGCGGCTACCGGCTACTCCGGGCCAGCGCAATGTTGTCGACGGCAACGCCCCGTTTCCTTTCACGACAGAAAAGAAACTTTCGCTCAGCCAAGGGCCGGCCGCGTAACCGCGTGGTTTTATGGGAAGCGTAAATTGCAATCTCTGCGCTTGTTTGTCGCTCGTAAAGCGTCGCTGCCGCTCCAACAGACCACGGGCGAACGAACGGCTCTCGAACTGGGACACCGGATCGGAAGGGTCAAACACTTGGCGGTGGCCACGGTGAGCCGACCGGGACGAGAGCAAGCGTGCGAGTGCGGAAATCCTGAATTATCTTGCGCCCGCCACTTCTACTTGGTCCTCCGGTTACCAGCTCGGTTCCAGGACGATACGGACTGACGTCAATAGTATCCACGGTGGCCAGTATCTACGGACACAAGGTACGAAACCGGCTCAATGGCTCCCTTTTTGCGAAGCGGTTCCCAGCGGCAGACTGTTGGAGAAGGTGAAAGGGAGTGTTAGTGTGTGTCGGTGTGTATGTGTGTGTGTGTGCGCACACAGGATGATCATTTGAATAATTTATTGAAATTGATTTCACAACACCTTGGCAGACGTGGTGTGTTGTGTGAGCTGCTGGTGCTGCCTGTTGGGTTGGCATGCCGGTCTGGGCTTTTGGCAGCTTTGTGCCGGCCGGAGACACCTAGCTCGCGTTCGATCGTTGTTCGATCAACACCCGGTACCCGGAACGAACGGGTTCTTAAAATGACTTCTAAATGACTTCGTCCGTGGCGTGTGGCGGTTTCATGTTTCTCGCCCAACATTAGGGTTGACCGCGATGAAGGTGTGCTAAACATTTGGCCAGCCGGTTTCACACTCCCTGGGCACGCAGCCAACCTCACACACGGTTTGGCACACGATCTTACCATTTCATTTTCGGCTGGCAGAGGCGCAACCATCGCAGCAAGCTGTGCCATTGCTCATATGCCGCCCTTGCTGCTTTAAAGTACCGTCCTCGGTATTCAAACAAGATAAAGATCTGAGCAGACAAACCTCGCCTCAGAGATCTCCCGGTTCCCCGGGGAATAATGTTATGGCTTTTAGATGAAAGATAACTTCATCTTCAATATGAAATCCGATTGCTTTGGAGAGACCAAGCATAAGAGGAGGAGAACGAAAAGGAAAGAAAATTGTCTCTCACCTTTAATTAGAACCATTCATGCGGTACGCAAGGTCAATGGACGCGGCACACCACGCGGGCGACATATGGCTGACACGAGCGACCGAAAGGTACGCGTAGCATAAATCTCGTTCCCCTTATTGCTTCGAAAACTCATAAACGTTACTCAGCATCACCAGTACTACCACCACCACAACCGGGCACCTGGTGGTTCAGCGGCAGTGGTGCCAGTGGCCGCAGAAGCAACCGACAAACGAGAACAATAAGCATGAAGACGGGTTTACGGTTCTCTGGCACTGCTTTGTAGCACTCCTCGGGAAGCAGTGAAGCAAACAGGAGAGCTCGAGACTGGCTCATCACACGAAACGCATAAATGTCGATCTTCCTCAATGATCCACTCCGAAAATTGTCCCCCTTTCCTCCCGTCCGCCTTCCTCTGATTCTGCTCCGTCACGTCAAAAGCCTTTCGACATCTCCAAAACCTCGCCTCGATTCCGATCGCTGCTTACTCGGCTCGAGGAATTAAGAACGAACGAGCTGATAATAATCTCAGTCGGTGCCTCTGCAACAGCAACAGCAGTTCGCTTAAGCTCCTGGGAGGCGAGAGGTACCACCATGGGATTTCGGGATGCAACGGATCCCACCGTGAAGCATCGCCAACGCCGAGGGGACCGACCGAATCACACATCATCACCGCGTGGTGGTCGGGATTGGGGACCAAGGCTTAAGCTTCAGAACACCGGCGATGAGAGAGTACGTCATTTCCAGCGCGGCAGCATCTACGCTACGCTGCAGTAGTCGGCGTCCCGTGGAGCCGCGGCAGCAAATGCGAAAGAGGAATTATGCGCGCAATGGACGCCTGGACGACCGCAACGCAAAGGGGTCACAGAAGAACGAATAAAATATATTACCATCGTAAACATGGTGAACGTAACGCGGCACGATGGTCGGCGTACCGCGCCACCGCCACCACCGCACTGCTTGACCGCGAGAAACAATAAATTTAAATGTATGCACCAAGCGACGAACCCGACCGAATGACGGACCTTCGGTAGTAAAAATCATCGCATTTACATTCTCGATCGTCTTCAGCGCTTCTTCTCACCTCCGGGTCGATGGAAACTGTACGTGCGCTCTCTCCTCCAAACATGGCCCCTCCTTAACGGACCGCTTTCCGGGAATGATTTCCATCTTTCATTTCCAACAAAAAATCTTTTCTCCCTCGGCTGTAAATACCACCGTAGCATTGTTTAAGATGGAGGCGAGATCTGGAGCTAAATGGAGAGCTTGTAAAACATAATAGCATTGATCGATCGGACCGTTCTTGAACGTGAAACGATCGGTTTTAACCTTATGCACCCCGTGCGCGCTTCGTGGCATCAGCCAAGGACAGCCATGCATCATCAGGGACCGGAAATGTACATCCGGAATCCATCCGTGTATTAGACCGTCTGTTTGTGTGCCTCGGTCGCACGTGTCCTTACACGCGCCAAAACCAAATGTGCCTGCGAAAACCAGAAATAAGTTAATTGCGATCACGAGCAACGGGTGGCGGCCAACCGCCAACGACAGGTGGGTCCTAACCTGCATAAACCACACGAATCCATTTCCTGCTAACAGCTGGCTGTTGGTGCAGAGCAGGCCGGCTATCCTCGGTGTAGATCTCGCGGCAAAAATGTCGATCGCAGATCGCACTTTCCTTCCTTTCCTTTCCTTTCCTTCCTTAAGTTCCTTTCCAGATGCGATTTGGATGCCGACACAGTCGACAGTCGACGCAACCAGGGCCACCCCACCAGTGTCTGGGCCACATCATTAGGCGCGCACAGCCAAATTGCCAGCGGAGCGAAAAACAGTTCCTAATGCCTAATGACGCTAATTAGAAATCGTGTTTACACGTTGTCGTCGTCGACGTCTTCATCGTCCGTCACGGGGACGAACAACGTTTGATTTATCTCTCAGCTGCTGCTGCTCGGGACGTATGTGGGATTCCCTTATCCTCTGGTCTGGTCGCTTTACGTCATCAGAAGAACTCGCCGCTCAAGCGCATGATGAAGCGATGCTGCATCCATGCTCAAGGTTTAAACCATTTAAACCGTTTGGCAGCACTGAAAGCGGCACTATTAGGCACAATTTGCAAATCCCCACCATCTTTTGGATAGTGTTTTGTTTGTACAAAAGACCCGCTGCTCCGAAGGAGGTCAAACGATCGCGTAAGAAATTAACGAGACCGCGAACCTTGACTGCAAGTAGGCCCAATCGTTCACTTCCTTCTAATTTTCTTCCATTTGTTTGTTTCTTCCTTGCCTCGTTTATGACTTCATTTGTTGCCCAAAACACTCCATGGAACTCGGATTTCGGTTCGATTGATTTGGCTTTTTCGTTTCACGATCCTGCGATCAAACACTGTCAAGGAAGTGTGATTGTCTCATCTCATCAGCAACAAGTTGTTTTGTTTTATCATTCACAATGTAACAGCCCTTGGGTTATTGCGACTGAGCCCTGTCTGATGCCACTCTGATGTAACGCATGCTCCCTTGGCAAACCCCGTTTCCATCAGATAACAACTCCCACCCAGGTCAATAAAGACAATTTCACCATTTCTCAATGACTTCCTTTTCGACGGTGACGAGTTTTCCTCACCAGAGGATCAGCCACTTCCAAGCACGCTGCGCAGTAGCAGTCCGTGTTGCGCGTCCGGTAACGGTTGATGCGCATGATCAAGAAGCAAATTGCTGCCCATTGATGATCAACTACAGTCGACTCCATCTCCTTGGTTTTTCTGCTTCTGCTTCCTCGCTAAAAAACGCCTTCAAACACACGTAACGAAGCGCTACACTGATTCATCTTCCACTGACTCACCGGTGCATCGTTGGATGGTGGGCCGAGCGAAAGCAAATTACACCGATCGCTAAAATCGCTCTCGGAAATCAGCGCTAAGCGAGTGGAAAATGACATGATGATGATGATGAGTCACAAGGTGGTAAGAGGAGGAAAAGTAACGAATACGAAACGCAAACACCGGCCAAGAGGAAAACGGAAGTAAAGCGGCTGGGAAATTCTAATCGGCGCATGCGGCGTTGCATGCGCAACCAACAGTTCAAGTACGAGGTGTGCAATGAGCAGAGCCGAGCGATTTGTGAATGAATTAAGAGTTTAAATAGTGCCAAGCGGTCGGTGGCGCTAGAGTTCATGCTTCAATTAGCACCCCACCAATTGTCGGTAGGGCGTAATGAAATATCATTAAACATTGAGCACGCAAGCAGACGATGCAATGGTGTGCGAGAGAGTGAGCGAAATTAGATGCGCTTGTTTCTGCGCGACACATCCCACTTAACCGCCACTTATAGCCCAACCTAATCTCTACGAGGTCTCAGGCCTCCGTGGCTAATTACCTAAATTCTTTCGTTATCGCTTCCGACCTTTAACTGCATTACCAGATCATGCGCCATTTCGAATCGATTCTGACGCCAGTAACGAAGGAGGAAAATGGAACGATAGGATGCCTCTGCGATGGCTTTTTGAAGCCTCCATAGAAACAAACTTGCAGGAGCTGTTTGAAAACAAGCTTGCCACGGACTTCAGGATGGTGCATTAAAAAGAAATTTGTTACGCATACGCTACACCAAGGGACCCGTGGTCGATCCTTGCAGCCAACGAACCGTAAGCCGCACAAGTTCATGGACCTGTATTCGGGATTCCTTTTCAATGTCTTCTTTACAGCCAACCGAGCGCAACGCATTCCACAGACCCAAAAGAAACAGGCGAACAAACCGCTACCGACGGGCCCTGTCGTTGTCTCGTCAATGGTTCCAACAGCAGGACTCCTCTTTCCATCCCTTCCGAACAGCAGGCTTCAAACAGCGACAGCAACCAAACAACCACTGGTTGCAGTTGAATTTGTGAACGACATACCTTTAGCCTCGCTGCTGCTTTTGAGCAAACTAAAGAACAAGGTACGTCACCGTCCGCTAGAAGGTAGAGAACGATGCACACAGTGGTACCCGTGTCAGTTCCGTTGCTTCCCTTTCGGCACTGTTTAACCGACCGATCGATTCGACCTACCAGGTACCAGCTACAGGCCACAGGCTGGCTGACTGGTTGGCTGGCATGGAAAAAGCTAAATGTTTGACCTGCGACAGCACACCCCGTACCCCGGCCCGATCGCCCGGTTACCGTGACATCCGGTGTAATTGCGAGGACGGTTTCTTCTGGCGCGCTTAGGCATACGAGCCAACATGCGACCCCCGACCGACACCCGACACAACTATGCTGCTGCTATGCTATAAATGGATGAAACCGTTCGAAAAGGGAAGGGATGGTGGCGATAAGAACAGTGGAAAAAGCCAACCAGCGCAGGTCATCATGAGGTGACGTCTAATTGGCCTCTATGCTGTGGGTAGCAGCACAGAGCCATGCTTAATGTTGGCAGTAACAGTAGGCACTGTGCCACTCGCTCTAAAGCATCCCGCTGATGGTATGGTGGCCGCTGGTGTTGGAGGTGAGGTACGGTAGTGACAACGGAAAAAACCGACAGCGGACACACAAACATACGGATGAAGCGCCCACACCGAGGCAGGTGCAATGGGGGTACAGCGAATGGAAACGAATGCAGGTATGCGCATCACCCGTGAAACGCCACCACCATCGCACGGCACCTGCTATTTGAAAACGTGTCAACGAGCAGGGCATGAAAAGAGAGTTTTCATCTTCCAAATAGCCCTTCATAAATGATGTTCTGTAGAGGGGGTGTGATACAGCTTCCGACCTTGACGACAGGTTGTTGAGTTGTTAACCGACCGAACGGACGAATGTGATGCGGCAGATTCCGCATGGTTGTAAAACAATTGAAACATCATGCTAATGTTGGCATACAGATAACAAAACACTGTTTAAATGATTAGGCGCGGTTGGTTTATTTGACAGAAGTTCTGGTCTTTGTAGCAAAAGCCTATCGACCGTTGGTTTGAGGTAGATTACTTGAGGTCTTCTTTATGTAAGTAAAAAGTGAAGGTTATGTAAAGGTTGATCCTTCATAACAGATCTGTCTATTACGTTCTTGTCCAACATTCATACATCTTCCTTTTTAAAATCATGATAGCAATTCAAAAATAAATTCTATAGAATTTACTTTACTTAAAAGTGATAAGAAATTAGGCCAAATCCATTATAGCCAAACTAGCATTATTATAAGAGCACATGTTCCCGCAATATTGAGATAATAATGTTTGTATCTGAGATCTTTAATCGTTATAATTTGTTACAAAACTAGCGTTGACGATATTCAACAACTTCCAAATTGAGATGGATCCATGAACCTATTTACTTTTATTTATTGCACTTACTTGGATTGTTGTTATATTCCGGCCATCCCGTTGCAGCCTGGCAGCCGATGGCACGTCGATTTAGGCTACGACAGCAGGACCACTTCCGGCCCAACCAGAGTCCCAGATGATAGCTGAACGATTTCGGACTGTACTCCTCACACACTACAAGCACCCGAGTCAGCATCGTGAAGTTTCGAAAAAGAGAAAATAAAAAAAGAAAAGGAAGTTTGAGATATTTTAAATTAGATCAACTGCACCAATGCACACTCAGAAAACGGCACCGGAAGTCTGTCTGAGTGAAGTAGAGCAAAGAAGAAGGCTCCTCCATGCCCTTTTCTCGGTTTCAGACTTACCTTTCCGAATCGACGAGATCCACTCCGTGCGGTCCTTCTCGCTGTCCGCCACTAGGTACAGTGTGTACTGGGGAAGTGTCGTGCCCGGAAAGATGCCGTCACTTTCACAGTATCCTACTTGAAATGGATAGCCCTGCAATGAAACGAATTCGCCACGAACGTCACTCATGTAGTCTCTGCCAACGCCGAGGACCAAAAACTGGTGCAAAGCAGATAGAGGGGTTCATTCAGGAGGATCATAAAACTTACATCCGGTGCAGCAGCATCTCCACCTTCGCCGTGCAGGAGCGCTGGTTCCACGAGCCGCACACCTTTCACACTGATCCTGCCACGTTCACGACGTTTCTGTGATAGGAGGTTCACGATGAGGGTGGCCGTGTTTAAGAGAGAAACATTGAGGACATTTTTCGATGAGTTGAAGGAAGACTTTTGTTGAAGTTCAAGTTTTTGGCGAGACCGCCACGAAACGCGTGGGATGTTAAATCTTTCGAAGCGTGAGCGAAAAAGCTGTCCAGAATTAGCATAGTTAGTTGAGCAGCGAAAATGGTGCACAATGATGGTGAAATGGTACGACAAAGCGAAAGTGATGAAATAGAGAAAGAGAAAGAGCTAAGAAAAGCAGATGATGACATGATGAAAGCGTGGTGATGGTGGATATAAGTGCACTGACAGTTGTGAAAGAAGCAATTGAAAAGCCGAATGTTTAAGAATGTTTGCATGTTAAGTTTGAAAACAAACAACGTTTTTCAACATAAAAGCAGAGCAAAAAAATTACATTACCACGGTTCTCCCCTCTCAGGCCATTGATTGAACTGTTTCAACGTATAGCGGACTAGAATATGAAAATGTGGGACCATTTGCCTTCTGTTAACGGGCCAAGGCAGGAATCAAAAATCTATCAGCAAATTTTTGAACAGAAAAATCAATAAATCGAAATCGGTATGCTGCTTGACGGCGCGCTGCTCACAGTTTGCATCACAAAAATGTGAAACATAACGATGCATCACAAATTCATTGCTAGCCCCGTCCCTGCATGACAGGAGAGGAAAAGTTGTGGAAAATAGAAAACCCCGAGGCCATCCCCTTTCCTCCTTCCATGCTGCACTGCTCTGTGATAAACAGCGGAAGCACATGAAAGCGGAAATATCACTTTTCATGTTTGCCGGAGCTGGAGGACCTGGTACTCATTTCCTGCCACCTTCTATCGGTTGCAGTTTCTCGTTGGCATGTCATGGTAGGATGTTCGATCGAAGTAGAACTATTGGTATGTGCTTTTAGTTCAGTTGTTAAACTTCTAACCGAGCCGGAACCCTGGTTAGGCTCTGGTGTACTTGCTTCTATTCCTAGACTAGAACGAAAGAAGTAATATCTCCTCATCGGTCCTGCTAACAGCAGTAGCCTCGCTCGACTCGGTACGTACATTGGTTCCGGCGATTTGTTTGAATGATTAACCATGCAAAGATTAAACAGTGCATTCGCAGAGTACAGTGACCTCTCCAGGGGCACTTAGTCCGGTATTATGCTCGTAACGACTCCCTATTCTCGATGAAGGCTTAGCGATTCCAGCGCTAGGGAAAGGAATAAAGCATTAACATAATACACCTTTTTTCTTGGACGTTGGTCCCTGGCAACGAGCCAAACGCAAGGAACACAAAAAAAACAGATATTTCATTGTTGTTTTTTTTTTGTTATGCTCGAGTCTCTTGAGTCTAACGATTGGTGCCGCTCGATCGTTGCTCCTGTTCGGCGAGATCATCCCCATTATAGAATTGAGGAAAAAAGAAGACCGAAAAGATTGATCCTCTATGTGTACAGTGCATTCCTAAAACGGGGTCTCGTTGTGTGTGAGTTATGAATTGATCAATTATGCACGCCCGTTGCAGGACCTACTGGAATGCCAAAGGATAGGGGTGTGTGTGCGTGTGTGTAACACAAGAGGTGCGATGATGTAGGTCGTTCCACTTCTTTCAAGCGACATCAAAATCCAACATTCGAAAACGAAGAAAAAAGGGGACAGGGATCGTTACTGTGAGAGGACGAATTAATCATCGTCGGCTATTGCTATTGAAGGGTCAACAATTGAGCTATTCCCACCGTTCTCGCTTTGACGACCCGAGGGACTGGAAACCGAAGCGAATCTGGCGAAACGACAATAAGGACAAGACATACATATAGGATCGAAGCGAAAGGTCCGCCCATCACGTAACAGAAAACCTGAAGACGGAATGACACACTGTGGGCTCTTCTCCTTCAACACTTGAAAGTGTTGAGCCCAAATGCAAACCCCTTCGAGGCCGCCGTTGGCCATGTGTCCATTTTCTCGCCGGGAATCTTGTTCTCCATCAGCTAATTTCTAGCACTTTGTGTCCATCAGGCCAGAAGATTTGTTGCGTTCTATAAATCATAATGCCCACGCTAACCGACACACCCTGGTCTGCCTTCTTTTTGTTTCCGGTGACTCCGAGTGCTGGCCGAGTCCTCACGATGCACACCAAATCGAGGACGGCGCACGACGTCATACAACGCTGCACCGAGCGTCATTCATCCCACTTGAACGACTCCATTCACTGACCGGCAATCCCATCAAAGGATTTCCCTGGCCTTCGGCACGGGATGGATTCGATTGAGCAAGAGCGAAATAGAGAGAAAGAAATGGAAAGAGATAGTCAATCACATATTGTGGATTGTAATAGAAAACGAGGGTGAGAAACATATTATGTCCACCAAGTCCCAATGAAACAATGCGAACGGCCCCATGGTATCCGCCGGGCTGCCGGGTTCTGTTTGTGGTACCGACTGATAACTGATTTATGTTACTGCCCTGGCCTGGCCCGGCCCGGCAGAGATCCTCCCCTGGGCACAACAATAGCGCTGTAAACGGGCGTCCGCGGCTGCCACCACCACGGCATCTAGGCTAACTACTCCGCTGGCCAGCATATGGAATCAAAATGTAACCAATAATCCTCCTCTCGCCTCCCTTGGGAACGGGACCCGGCATTCTATTTTTGCCAAACAGACCCTCGACGTTTGTGTGCAGAAGCCTCGACTGTAATCCTTTCACGATCGTCATGAATAGAGTCGGAACACGGGGACACACTTTGCTTTGCTGGGACAGGAGCGAAAGTTTGCACATTCATTATTCCGCCTATGGACAGGGTAAATGGATAGGAGGGAGGTGCACCATTGTTACTGAAGAATTAAACGCAATAAACCTCTTCATTTCCATGGTTCCCGCCCCTGAAGTGAGGCAATTTAAAAAGAACTCAAACACTTATTAACTATAAAAGAACTCAAACACTTAACGCCTCGTACAAAAACGTTATCAAAAAGGAAGAAGGAACTCAAACAGATCATTGTCGGAAGGGGAGGTCGAGACCACCCGCGGCAACCGGAAACACTCCTTAACGCTTATCTAGGTCAACGCGAAACCACCACGTGCACCGGTTTTGATCGCCACTATTTCACCATTTGGAACCGCTCCGAACCGACCTGAACTGTTTTTCATGGCAAGCGGCCAAGAAGTTCCCCTCAGCCGCTCAGCGGATAGGCGATTGGTGAGCAAAGGCGACGCCTGCTGTTCCAATTGCAATGGTTGCCCCTCGGGGCACAGACACTACCGTTTGAATGTTTCATTTTCTTTTTTTTTGCGAATGAGTACAGAGCCGTTGCCCAATAGTGACTCTAAAACGATTCTTAAACCCATAAAATGCATTCGTGTGTGCCAGCAGACCCATGGGGTGGGGTTTAAGATAGCAAAGTATAGTATACTAAGAACTGCTACGTACAAGTTGCAAAATGATAAAGAGAATTATGTTAAGGCTTTGCATGAGATATCACTTAAAGCAAAAAAAATCAATTTGTTTAAAATATAATATAATATATTATTGAACCAAATTTATTAAACAAAACAGTACTCTTAAAGACAACACGACCTTCGGGGAACCTACCTCTGCTTCGGTTTTATAAAACTTTTCCAAAAACGAACAGTTATCCTCACTGCGATGCGTCTAGCGCGGTTTTATCTAATCCAAACACTCTAATCCAATCCGTAAACAATGCTTCTCGCCTACTCAACCAACGAGACAAAGAATGGTAGACAGATTTTCCACCGGGGATTGTCACTGATATTGCGTACCAGGATATTGACGCGCTGCGCTACACACAGCTCCACGAACAACAAACCGCCCGCGCTATGCAGTGGGATGAGAAGGGTGTCGGTCAAATTTGGCGGCCAAGGCGAAACGCTCTCTTGGTCAAGCAACCAACACATACACCGAGGGAAAACCGACTCACACAGTGACAATACGACTGTACGTTTGTCTTCCGATACGATGGACGCACTGGTCACGCACTAGGAACGGAAAGGAAGACAACGACGGCCCTGGATTGACCGGGAATTTTCCGACTTTGATTCCGCAATATCCGAAAAGGTTAAAGGTGTCGTTCTCCACTGGCAAACGAACTGACACTACACACCACCAGCATCCATCAGCACATTCTAGATTCACTCGTATCAAATGAAGGAACGAATTCGATCATGTGTTTGCATTAAATTTTCACGCAATCGAACGAGGAAACTGGGAACAGTAAACTTTACAAGCGCGAGAGAACACCCTACAAAAATCACGCCAATGCGCACTTCGCAGCCACTGCTGCACCTTATTGCCGGATTGAACCGGTTCACAGACGGTGCAAAACCTTACCACAAATTCACAAAGTATTTTTTCCTGCAAATACCGGCCCCACCCAACTCGCGGGGCAGCGTTAATACCACGGAATCGTGATTGGAATGACGGGCATTCACGCACGATTTGTGCTACCAGCTCTATCGTTGGTCACGGGAGCACGGACCGATACGGGTTTTCCGCAAAGCACGAAACACCGAAAACTAACACGTCGCAGCATGCGAGCAGCACGGAAAACGACTTCCGACCGTGTGGCGTGTGGAAAGCAGTAAAGAAAACTTCAGGATAGGGCGGCTCCTGGTGCGAATTTTCCAGCGGCATCACCAACACAGTCACACCGACGGACGCGCCGTCGCCGTAGTCGGTGTCGGTGGCCAAATCCTTCTTCTGGCCGTCGTCGTCGTTCCCGGCAAACAAGGGGGCACGACCGGAGCGTACACACACACAAACACACACGGCTAGGGTGCACCAATATTATCACGCAAGATAGGCCCGGTGGGTGGTGGGCTGCGTAAGGATACGACCGTGTAGTGGTCTGTGTGTGTGTGCCTGTCGTGGCTCTCGTGGAAATGGATTTTCCAGCCCAAAACACCCTTCTGATATGGGTGTAAGGGACCTTGTCTCCTATCAAAACGTTTTTCAGGTCGCATAAGGAGGTCATCCCTTGCGAAACCATGAATGGCATTAACGGTTTGAATAAAGTTTCAACATGATTTAAATTTAAATAAATAGATAAATACAATTTCATATTATTTTCGATACAAGGGTAATACGATGCTCACGGTTAATCCTGGGGCAAAGGGAGAAGCCTCTAGAACACTCATACAGGAGCATCGAGTTCAGAGAGCAGTATGACTAACCCAAACATAATACGCGACAGGGAAGCCAGTCACAACAATACAAACACACAAATCAAATTCGTGTGATAGACAACCTTTTGGAGGTATCGCTTCTTGCATCATTTTTTTCTGCTTCATTTCTGTTAAAATATTTTCAAAAGTTTCAATTTCCCTAATACCATATGCCATTTGTGACTTTTATGTCATTAAAGAATATTTGACCATGATGTTCCGTGGTGTAGCAGATGAATGTAAAAAGATCTTTTCTGGTTTTTTCACCAACGACAGCTGTCCATTTTTTGTAGCTTCCTACACACAATGGTGTTGCTGCTAAACCACTTCAACTTCGACGCCTGGTAGCGTGGCGGTCGCACATCCAGGCGAAGTGGTTTTTCTAGCGCTTATCTAGCGCCCAGCACCACCATACGCCTCGCACGGAAAAAGCACGCAATACGAAAGGACGATGAATCCGTTTTAAGCATGCGTTCTCAATTAAAATCATTAACGCCCCTTGCACACATCCCGGCTAACATGCGGCATAATTGTGCCCTTCAGTTGCGTTCACATGAACGCACCCACAGAATGGGTGCGTCTGCCAGGAGTGGCCGTCGAGGTTAAAACGGAAACCCGATGCCTTGGAGTAAACAAAGGAGTGCCACCCGAAGGAAGGGCACCAGGAGCATGGGGGATGCGTTGTTTTGTCGGCAGATTTTCCTCATCGGTTCTTCCGCGACTTTTCTGGTGACTGTTTGTGTTTGAAGAGCTTGTGTCAACGCGATGCCACACGGCGTCGCAGCTGTGTTGCGTTGCGTGAAGCATTAGGTTGGTGGATGAGTAATTAGCAAGTTTTTATTTTTTTTCTATTTTTATATGCGATAATTCAATTTCTTCTACTGGAACTAGAAAATGTTCTATTCGCATGCGAAATTCATCGCTAAAATGCTTATCACACGATGAGCTGGAAGTGTGACTAACCGATCCAGCGCATGGTTCGTGGTTAGTTACTAAACATATAAGTCAGCAGTATCGTCAGTTGTTGAGTTGTTTGGAAAAAGCTGACGATTGCAATATCCTAAGCTAAGATGAGTTCGTAGTTCTACAACAACCTGATTTTCAAGACTATAAGTGTAATTGACTGGAAACGATAGGTAAACCTTTCATAAACTACATTATCCACATTATTGGTAATAATTAAACCGATTGACCGAGGGATTGAAATATCGAGCATAATATCATGCATTAATCAACTACTGTAATAGATTTGTGTCTGGTTTTTGTTCTTATCATGTTTTATAAATTTGTTTATAATTATAACCCATCACCGTTCAATAGCTAGCACTGAGGAACAGATTTGAATTTGCGAATTGAAAATAAAGAAATCATTTTATAAATGACCTCTTCCTTCAAATCAAACCTTTTGAGAATCCATAAACACAGAAAACCCAACAGAGAAACATGCCGGTATACCATGGCATATTTAATGATAATCTTAATCCACCAAACTCTGCACGCAGCTAAAGCAGAATTCGTAAAATCATCATAAATCAACGATTCACATCATTGAAAACTACAACAATTAAATGGATCCATCACTAAACCGGGTAGAAAGAGGGACTGCGGGGTTCCCAAGCTACCAGAGGACCATTGTTTAGCGAGCACATTAACTAAAGTATGTTAATTGAATTGCATTCGGGGAACAGATCACTGGCAGAGACATATTTAAATTAGTGACCATAAACTTGTCACTCCGTAAAAAACACTAAAATCGTCCCACCCATCGCCGAGCCAGTTGACCGGGACGGTGACGATGAATCATTGAGGAAGAGGCGGCCAGCATCGCAACGGAAAGGGGTTCAGATGATTTGAACAGCAACTCGTAAGCATGAGTCTCCTCCTGATCATCGCACTGACCGATACAGAACCGAGGATGAAAGTCGGAAGCACGATCAAGCTGAGCCCATTGTGTTTGCCGTGGGAAATACACGAAGCCCGATTCAATCGATGAGTCGCCATGAGTCGTAAAGCCATGTTGTTGTGGCCAACCGTGGCCCATCACTGCGGTCTTTAATTCCATCCAAAAGATGCGAAGGAATGGTAAAGATGAAGCGCAAATCTTTGACGGTTCGCATGTTCAGACACGTTCCGTATGAAAATGGCGGTCTGTTTAAACAACATTTCTTGAAGTGTTGTTTGTTATATGATAGAACGTTTGTGAAATAATATTTATAGGGTTTTTTTTAAATAACGCCAGATCAACACAATGAACTCATAATAAGCTGCGGCTACTCTTAATGCACAAAACATTTTTCATTAACTGCGATAATCAACCCCTATACCGAATAACAAACGTAACCGACATCATCAGGGAGCAACATGTTAAGAAGCCGCCTCCTGGACGTGGCTGGACGGATTTTGTTGGGTCATTCAAAATCCCTAATCGCTCCCAGCCGACATACGAATGCGGGACCACACAACAACACCCCGTGAAGACACCGTGAAACATGAACCGTAAACCGCGAAGCCGCACGTTTGCTCCAGCTTCCAAACAGCGGTCTGCATCCGGCGTCGTTTAAGATGCTCCATCGAGGGGGGCCGCCGTAGGCCGCCTTTTATCGCTGCGGTACGATCGCGGATTG
>NC_064874.1:65711056-65726056 GCF_943734745.1 Anopheles darlingi
TTCGCAGCCACAGCAGCAGCAGCAACTTTTATGGCTACCCGACTCGCCGACGCGGTTCTCGTTAAGGACTGGCCGCACAACCTACGCACGGTTGACGCGACGACGACGACGAAGAGGGCAACGATGGTTCCGGTTTGCCGTGTCCATGATTCCGTTCTGGTACGGTGACTCGATTCTTCAAAACGTTGCGTCGCTGCCCCGCAATCAGAAACCCGCTTTTCTCACGCTTTTGCGACCGTCGAAGCGGGTGCACCCCGGAAGAACCATGCACCGGAATGCCAGGAAATGCGTTCGCTCTGCGCCACTACCATACTTCCACCCTCCTGGTCCTTCTTCCGCAAACGATTTCACACACAACACATCACGCACCGTCGTCTTCTGCTCGCACTTTTTCTGGGGAGTAGGAAGAACACGCGAACTGCGGGCGCCCGAGGGAAGCACGTTCCGGCACGCTTTTCTACCGTTAAATCTGGCCGCCACCGGGAGAGAAGGACGCGGTTTACAGCGAAGAAATAATACGGCCGCCGCCGAACCGAGTCGTTATCTTTCGCGTTTTCGTTAATCGCTCGTTCGTGCGGCCTTCTCCGGGTTTCTGCGGTGTTGTGACAGCTGCTGGAGAACAGAAACGTCACTTTTCTCCAAAACGTCACATTTTCAAAACAGAAAGGCGATCGCGTGGCGCCGTTCAGAAAACTCTCAGAAAACTGAAATTCTCTTCAAATGCGAGCTTACAGTATCTATCGGACTGGTTTATTATTCGCCAAATTATCATTACTAACTAACGGAGAAAGGAAAACGATGCTTATTCGAGACGGCCGTTGTTCAGTTGGAATGCTCTCGCTTCAACTGCCACGCACCGATCGCATACCGGAACCAGATCAGCATCAAATCGCGGCCCATCTGCAGCCATGACCAGAACGGCGTCAGCTTCGATCCCTCGATTTCCGTCCAGTTGACGGCAATCTCCTCGATCGGCATCCGGTACGATTGGGCGATAAACAGCAGCTCCACATCGAACGCCCACCGTTCCACGTGCATCACGAGGAATAATTTACGGGCCGCCGAACGCGTCAGCAGTTTGAAGCCACACTGCGTATCACGTACCCGTTTCACCGCGAATGTCCACACTAGCAGATGGAATCCGTGCATCAAAATTGTGCGGAACAGTGTGCGCTTCGCTGTTGCATCCTGTTCCAGGTGGGCCCGGGATCCGATTGCCAGCGCATCACGGTGCCAATCGTCACCGCTTAGTTGGGTCATGCTCTGCTCCAGTTTGCCGTAATCGGGAAACTTGGTTGCACCGTCAGCGTCCGCGAATAGCAGAAATCGGCCGCGACTGCTGAGCATACCCATTCGCACAGCGCCGCCCTTGCCACGATTTTCGACCAGAGCGAGCACTCGCAGCTTGTCGGTGCCCAGCTTCTTGGCATACTCGAGCGCCACCTCGACTGTGCGATCGCGACTTCCGTCGCTCACCACTATCACTTCGTACGTGAAATCCTTCTTGGCTTTCGCTCTAGTTTCCAGATATTCCACGCATTCGTCCAGCATGATGGGCACTGGAATGAAACAAGGGTAATATATTGCATGCACTCTTCTTTGAAGTGGCCACACCCGCTACATACGTCGTTTTTCCTCGTCGAAGGCTGGTACAATCACACTCAGCTGGAGTGTTGGTTCGTCGTCAAGGGACGGAAAGCGCCGATTCTCGCCCGTAATCGGGTCGCGATAGAACTGCTCATCTTTGTGGCGAACGATTTTCGGGAATGGGGTGGTGGTTACCTTCAGTACTATTCCCAGCTACGGAAAATTCGGAACAGAAGACCAAAAACATGAAGGTTTGCTGCTCTAAACCGGCACCGCGTAAAGCTTACCACAACGAACAGGAAAAATATCGACCCTGATCCGAACAGGAGCACTAGCTGGACGAGCTCGGAGGTCAACATTCTGGATAGACTTAGTACAAACTACAGTTAGATAAACCGCCTCGTCTTGTAGTGGCACATATTTGCACAATCCAGCGATGAATTCACAGCCGTTCGAAAGATAAAAAAAAGGTTGCGGGAGAAAAAAGAGCGGCGAATTCAAAACAATGAAACGTCAGCTAGAACACGTAAACACTGCCAGGGCTGCACTACACACCAGGGTTGTTGCATGCTCCAGGGGTATGAGGAGATGTGCGTTTTTAGTAATGGTCTGTTGCGTTTAGCTTTGCGAGTACGGAAAATACGTCATGAAAGTAAGTGGTAAGTGCACAATGTCCGGAGAAATAACTGCGACATAATCCAAAGATAGGCGGGCAAAAAAACTCGAATCGGTTTAAATCCAACCGGTTTAATTGCTGTTCCCGAAGGGTTTGTGTAGCGAAGCAAAACCCATTTCAGGTTACTGTGGTTTTGCACAATTTCAAGTATTTTAACCTGCAATTTATCACTTTTGTTACAATATTAAATCACATTCTGGTCACGAGATAGAGCCGTTCAGCGCTAACAGTATTTCGCGACATCTTCTGCTCGCCAAGAACCTTCCTTCATAATGCAAAGACACGAAAGAACAGAGCACTTTCTCCAAACTTTCATTGCGTATTTTCCGTACTCTGGAAGCTGTACGCAACAGATCATTACTAAAAAAGTACATCTCCCCACCCTGGAGCATGCAACAACCTGGAGCATGCAACAACCCTGGTGTGTAGTGCAGCCCTGGCAGTGTTTACGTGTTCTAGCTGACGTTTCATTAGCCGTGGCCACACGGGGCGAAAACTCTAGCGCAAACGAAAAAATTAATGCCAAAACATTTACGCTTGCCGTTTACATGCTGTCAAACGATTATAGGTCCGTGGAGCGTAAAACCTAGAGTAAAAGCTGTTTGCAAACGGAAGGGCTCGCAATATGTTCTATTTGTGGTTTACATTGATAAATAGTGATCATTGCTAGTGTGTTCAATCCTTTTCTTCCACAAAACGATTTTAATTTCCTCAACCCGGCCACGTAAACATATCGAAGCGTAAACGATTTGGCATTAATTTGTAAATTTGCGCGCAAATTTTCGCTCCGTGTGGCCACGGCTATTGTTTTGAATTCGCCGCTCTTTTTTCTCCCGCAACCTTTTTTTTATCTTTCGAACGGCTGTGAATTCATCGCTGGATTGTGCAAATATGTGCCACTACAAGACGAGGCGGTTTATCTAACTGTAGTTTGTACTAATTCTATCCAGAATGTTGACCTCCGAGCTCGTCCAGCTGGTGCTCCTGTTCGGATCAGGGTCGATATTTTTCCTGTTCGTTGTGGTAAGTTTTACGCGGTGCCGGCTTAGAGCAGCAAACCTTCATGTTTTTGGTCTTCTGTTCCGAATTTTCCGTAGCTGGGAATAGTACTGAAGGTAACCACCACCCCATTCCCGAAAATCGTTCGCCACAAAGATGAGCAGTTCTATCGCGACCCGATTACGGGCGAGAATCGGCGCTTTCCGTCCCTTGACGACGAACCAACACTCCAGCTGAGTGTGATTGTACCAGCCTTCGACGAGGAAAAACGACGTATGTAGCGGGTGTCGCCACTTCAAAGAAGAGTGCATGCAATATATTACCCTTGTTTCATTCCAGTGCCCATCATGCTGGACGAATGCGTGGAATATCTGGAAACTAGAGCGAAAGCCAAGAAGGATTTCACGTACGAAGTGATAGTGGTGAGCGACGGAAGTCGCGATCGCACAGTCGAGGTGGCGCTCGAGTATGCCAAGAAGCTGGGCACCGACAAGCTGCGAGTGCTCGCTCTGGTCGAAAATCGTGGCAAGGGCGGCGCTGTGCGAATGGGTATGCTCAGCAGTCGGGGTCGATTTCTGCTATTCGCGGACGCTGACGGTGCAACCAAGTTTCCCGATTACGGCAAACTGGAGCAGAGCATGACGCAACTAAGCGGTGACGATTGGCACCGTGATGCGCTGGCAATCGGATCCCGGGCCCACCTGGAACAGGATGCAACAGCGAAGCGCACACTGTTCCGCACAATTTTGATGCACGGATTCCATCTGCTAGTGTGGACATTCGCGGTGAAGCGGGTACGTGATACGCAGTGTGGCTTCAAACTGCTGACGCGTTCGGCGGCCCGTAAATTATTCCTCGTGATGCACGTGGAACGGTGGGCGTTCGATGTGGAGCTGCTGTTTATCGCCCAATCGTACCGGATGCCGATCGAGGAGATTGCCGTCAACTGGACGGAAATCGAGGGATCGAAGCTGACGCCGTTCTGGTCATGGCTGCAGATGGGCCGCGATTTGATGCTGATCTGGTTCCGGTATGCGATCGGTGCGTGGCAGTTGAAGCGAGAGCATTCCAACTGAACAACGGCCGTCTCGAATAAGCATCGTTTTCCTTTCTCCGTTAGTTAGTAATGATAATTTGGCGAATAATAAACCAGTCCGATAGATACTGTAAGCTC
Organism: Anopheles darlingi; assembly: GCF_943734745.1. Classification (NCBI taxonomy): domain Eukaryota; kingdom Metazoa; phylum Arthropoda; class Insecta; order Diptera; family Culicidae; genus Anopheles; species Anopheles darlingi. The sequence continues at coordinate 65,715,493 of NC_064874.1, forward strand.
GCATTTGAAGAGAATTTCAGTTTTCTGAGAGTTTTCTGAACGGCGCCACGCGATCGCCTTTCTGTTTTGAAAATGTGACGTTTTGGAGAAAAGTGACGTTTCTGTTCTCCAGCAGCTGTCACAACACCGCAGAAACCCGGAGAAGGCCGCACGAACGAGCGATTAACGAAAACGCGAAAGATAACGACTCGGTTCGGCGGCGGCCGTATTATTTCTTCGCTGTAAACCGCGTCCTTCTCTCCCGGTGGCGGCCAGATTTAACGGTAGAAAAGCGTGCCGGAACGTGCTTCCCTCGGGCGCCCGCAGTTCGCGTGTTCTTCCTACTCCCCAGAAAAAGTGCGAGCAGAAGACGACGGTGCGTGATGTGTTGTGTGTGAAATCGTTTGCGGAAGAAGGACCAGGAGGGTGGAAGTATGGTAGTGGCGCAGAGCGAACGCATTTCCTGGCATTCCGGTGCATGGTTCTTCCGGGGTGCACCCGCTTCGACGGTCGCAAAAGCGTGAGAAAAGCGGGTTTCTGATTGCGGGGCAGCGACGCAACGTTTTGAAGAATCGAGTCACCGTACCAGAACGGAATCATGGACACGGCAAACCGGAACCATCGTTGCCCTCTTCGTCGTCGTCGTCGCGTCAACCGTGCGTAGGTTGTGCGGCCAGTCCTTAACGAGAACCGCGTCGGCGAGTCGGGTAGCCATAAAAGTTGCTGCTGTTGCTGTGGCTGCGAATGTGTCGTCGTTCACCGTCGTCGCCGTCGCCGTGATCAAGTGTAATTCTGCTTCTGGTGCCGTTCCAGTCGGTGGCGTCGATCGGGTCCGGGGGGTCACAGGCCATCGCTCAGAACCACCCAAGGATCGCGAGCGCGCGCGTGCTTCGTGCACAGCACTTTCAACGGGCACAATCAACGGCATTGTATCGGGGGATGCGATTGTGCTGCTTGTTCTAGGGAACGGTATGACCGGCTCGCTAGCCGCTGATCGATCATCAACGCCATTCATCGCCAGCAACACATATGCGCCACAGATGTGTGTAACATAATTGATCATCGATCATTGGCCCAAAGCAAGAGGATCGCTCGCTCGATTGGTGCACGCCCTCGATGACTGCGATCGGTAGATCGGCGAGAGGACACACATACCCGAGCAACCAGACCCTGTAGAACGTTTCACTTTCACGCTTCCGGACGAATCAGCTGTAAATATGCTTCCGCTGGTAAACATTAGGCCTGCTTTCGTTCTTTCACGTCTATCTCTCCCTCTCTCCCTGTTTCTCTTGATCTGTATACGCACCCGGCTTTCTTCTCGCACACCTTTGGCACCTCGATCCACCGCTCCCCACTAGAGATGCACTTTCACTTGCTCTTGCTGCTCTTTATGAAACGATCATCAGGTTCTCCTTTATGTTGCACTTTGTCATTATCATTATCTCCGCACCCATCTTCGTGTTTCGCCGCCCGGCCGGTCGATGGAACGGCAAGAGGGGGCCGGTCATCCAGCAATTACCACCGGTGCGTGTGGAATGGCAAACATTTCCGGACCGGGACAACGGTACCGGTTTGCGATTCGTTCAGCATCGCGCCTATCACCCCGTTGTTGGCCAGGTTGAGTCATCGGAATTTCATGTTTTGATTGATTTCGGACGGCCACTCGGTGCCACCATTACGCCATCGCTGATAGAAGAAAGGATGGTGGAAGGGGATAAAGAGAGAGCATAAAATTGCACTTGCACATCCTGCATGCAGCACTACACACTGTCCATGAGCTCACCCCACAAGAATGCTGCAATCCCGAAGACACACCTGCAGGATGCTGCGTTCAATAGTGAGCGGTGATCATGTTAAGGAGAGATTTAAATTCCTACCCTGCGGCCACCGCAGCCACGGCATCGAATGAGATGGATCGCGTTTGTTATGTTTTACACTTATGTGGTGCCGTGAGTCAGGTCAGCACGCGCCTTTTTCGAGTGTCTCTTTTGAGTTCGTTTGTTTTGCTTATGCCATCGTGCGTTCCTTTAAATCCATCAATCTCAGTAGCGCGACGACTGTGTTTTACAGCTTTTCATCCGTTTCATGGGTTCCTCGGATTCGCCGATCCGATCATCCATTCCACCGACAGGTTGCGTAGAAACGATTCGCTCGCGGAAACGACTGGAACATTCCCGGGGAACAGATCTTCCTCAAAACGGGCATCATTCGCGAAAGTGGACACTTCCTAAACGGTTCTCCTTCATCCTAAGGTCAACCGATTGGCTAAATCTTTCCAAACGAGAAAAACAATCAACAAATACATACTGAAGTGGCGAATACAGTCCGGATCATCCTCTGCCTACCTTGTGAGCCCCACGCGAGAGTTTGTTCTACAGGACTCCAACTATATAATTAACACTCTTTCTCCTCATTTTTCGGATGATTTCTCGAAGAACGAGATTATAATCATATTGAGCTTCTGACAGGAGTGATTCAACTTTATTTTCGACTATCAATCTACAAAAACCTGCATGGAAATCGATTTAAAGTATAAAACCGTACGGTTTAATTCCAAAAATGCTAAATAAACAAATGCTTAACTAATCACGATTACCTGTTTTTTTTTCGCAATGATCTGTATTGCCAGCAACTCTAGCAAATACATATATTGTGGCCAATAATTTGTTTAAAAAGTTCTATAAAATCAACTCTCCTCTGTCGAAAGTTAGAAGAGCGTATTCTACGAGAGCATGGTAAGTACCAAGAGCACCAAACTCTTACATTCGTTTACAACTATATAAGGATAGGAAATATGACAGAGAACACCATTCGCAATTCATCATATTGACGCCAGAAGTACAATACGAAGATTAGATTTATTGCAAGAATGTTTACTGATTAGTTCTATAATACACTTGTCATGCTGCTTAAGACCAGCATGGTATATCTTAAAAATTCCCTCACAAGGAAACTGATGATGGTGTATTAAGATACAACCTACTTTTATTGCGAAAATTGTCTTGGGCTCGTCAAATAAATTCGAAGGATGCATTTGGCGTGAGGATGTTTAAGAATTGCAACAAAGAAAAACAAATGTGTTCAAGTTCCAAGTAGCGGATAGTTATTTGAAAGTTCAAATTCGTTGTACAATTAAGCAGAGGGTTTGCTCGAAACAAAAGCAAGAATCAAACACGAGCTATGTGTTTGGATTTGGTCCAGATGGAAATATAATAGCATGAAGAATAAAACTATGCTTACAATTAAAGAGCCAGCACATTCCCTTTCCCGGCTGGCTACTGTGGGTTGTTTCTGCAAAATCCTGTCGATGTTGCGGCAACTGCTGCGACGCCTGCATTTGGTTACTCACAAGCATGATGTAGAAGTTGTAGATCGCCGCCGCATCGGTGTGCCTGCATCAAGAGGGTTGATGTCTACAGAATGATTGTTGCTTACCGTCTGGATCTTTCGCGAGAACGCGACCGCCGACGGCGATCGTTGTGGCGATCACGCTCACGGCTACGATCACGGCTTCTGGAACGCCGATTACGATCCGGCGATCGTCGACGATCACGCTGATCACGCTGATCACGATAATCGCGACTAAAGAAAAAACATCGATAAACATTATATATACAACAACACTTTAACTAACCGACTATTGCCTACCCTTCATTTCTGTCCTTCCGTTCGTCTGTTGGCCGTATCTCACGCCTGAAAGAGTAAATATTATGATTAGTATTCGTGGAAGCTAAGTAGGAAAGACCAGCAGAACTTACGTGGTGTCCTTGCGTTCTCGACTACGAGCAAGGGCTCGCGAACGGCGATCCAACTCCCGACCGCCGACGTAACGCGAACGGCCACGGTCTTCGTGATCCCGATCGCGTCCGGATTTGCGCAACTCCTTCTGTCGTGGTGCAGCAGTCTTCTCCAGCTCTGCTAATTTATCACGGATTGCCAAAAATCCTAAATGCAGCTTACCACCGAAATGATCCGCCAGTCGAATGTCGTTATCATGAATGCCAAGGTAAGCAGAGCAAACCTCACATACGCGCAGCTTTTGCTGTTGATAGGTACTGGCCGGAATCGAACTGCGGTATTCTTGTTCGGCACGCGATTTCTTCGAGCGCAGCTCCTCGATTTCCGACATCAGCTTCATGCTTTCCTCCACCTGGCCCGCCTCCCCTAGAGCTTCTGCCTTTGCGAGTTTCTTACCGATTTCTTCCGCCAGCTCATGTACAGCGTTGGCTTTAGCGGCCACTTCGGCCGTCAGCTCTTCCTGTGTCTCTGCCAGCCGCTTCTTTGCCGCTTCGGTACGACGATCGCAATCCGCGATAAACGCTTGAAGATGCTCCATCGCCTAGAGAAATGTTAGCAAAGAAATTTTATTATTGAAACAGAAGGAGTGCAACTTAGAGACAAGACACTTACATCAACGTCATAGTAATAGTCCTTGTTCTTCGAAGCGTTCTCGTAATCAGCACGCAGGGCAAGATCATGTACTTTTGGACACTCGCCAAGATCCATACGCTATGCGTAGATGAGAAAGTAAAAAAGAAAGAAAACGATCCATCGTCTTTTAGTATGAATTGCAAAATGAAATGGCCAAAAAAGATAGCGCTTTGGTTGTCATCAAAAGAACAATAAATTGAAAAGTTCACTTCAACTTTTCGCCTCGATACTGTATATCACACAGATTAGTAAGTTTGCAAAATAGTCTTGCCACTCACTCGTATCCATAATTCGGATTCACATTCTCACGATTCAGCAACAAACTGTTATGGATGACGAAAGTGGGAGAATACAGCTAAGATGAGTGGATTTCAGTACTAATGGGCCAGTTGGATTATCCATTTCAACAGTTTGCAACCGAAACGCGACAATGATGGTATGCTGTAAATCAGAAAGAGATCATAGTAATGGTTAACGTAAAAGAAAGAAACAGGACCATCTCATCGGATCATACATTCCTACAGCTGAAAACGGAAGTTTAGTGATTGTTGGATACATGTGTGTATTTACTCACCAAAGATCATTAAACACACAAACCACCCAAGGGAAAACGCCATCATAATCCGTCTTCTGCCGGTTATATCCGTACTTTACGTTTACATACTTTTGGGGATTTTAACTTGCAGGCACATGTTTAAATTTTTTATCATTTGATGCCGTGAATGATGGGGAGAAACTTTCCGTTTTTTAACTTTTCAAAACTACTATCATACATACGGAAATGGTGATGCCTTTGTGTACGTAGTACTCATTTTTATCGAAGGACCTATGGGTTCTGCAAAGCCATTTTTTGCGAATCGAACGAGAAACAGATAGAAAATCAACTGCGGAACAGTATTCCATCGTATTTTGTGTACTAGAAATAATATTATATAGATATACGTACGTATCACTGCTTTATACCGATTCTGTGGACACAAAACGGTGGCATTGCTCATATAAGGCTAGTCTGTGCTCGTTAAATGTGTTTCAATCACCGTTCGTAGAATTGTACATTTGTATCGTTAAACATTAAACCATCTAAAGAAAAGTGTCATTCTTTATAATGATCCATGGAAGGACATCATATGTAACATCGACTTAACCGCTTCGTTCATGTTTGGCTTTGCTCTCCGTACTCGAACATGCAAATAACTACAATTTTCCGTTTATTCGCACTTGATCATTGGTTACATACCTATAGCATTTCGCCTATTCCATTACAGCTTGCGCCTATTCTTGTTTGGCTTTGATCGTTTTCAGTTTGCATTAATACGTACCCATACGCAAGTGGATAACAATCGATAGTGGCGAATGATTTCACAAATGTCGATCAAGGGAAGAACCGGAATGGTCCAGCCATAGTGCCTAAGTGAAATAACTGTGCGGTTTAAAGTCATCTTGGGAAACAGTCATACCGGATTATGATGGGACCCGAACTGCATACTACCGAACTCAGCATAGATGGCCCAACCGTGGGAGAGTAACAGTAAGGCAGTGTCAAAGAGAGGATCAATGCTAACGTTGCATGAAGAAACACAGAACATGGCGCATTGAAAGTCATTGGTGAGGAATTAGAATCACTTACGAACAAAGCTGCCACTGCAACTGCCACAACGGAATGAATGATAGCAAATGAACCTTCCTCCATGAGTGAAAGTCCTGTGCGAACCTAGCAGATGAGGAACGATTTTTGAGGAGTGGGGAAATAGGGTACAGAGGGGTTCCTAAGCAGCAACGTTCGATAGATTGCTCAATCAATTGTTCCGTCACAGGATGTGTACTTACGAATCTGTCTCAGACAATAATTTCTCCGCAACAATCGTGTCAACCCAAATACGTGTACCGTGGAGAACAAGAGTGATCGCGACTTGCCTTCTGTTCGTCTTCTTAATAGACGATGCCAGGAAGGGAATACTTGCTCGTACTGAAAGCTGACGCTACTCATACAAGGCATGGAAAAGATCATTTGCGTTACTGGGGCAACATTTTAAATACTGCGCTACCACCACTTACCAAGCCGTAGCCTCCTTTATCATTCTTCACTTAAAAATTCTAACCATGTTCGTTTGTCTTTTGGGCGGATATTTTTGGCCTTAAATAGCAAAAAGAAAGATGTGGTGTTCACGTTACACAGAGCAAGGGCCCGTCTTGAGCGATAGGACAATGCGGATTAGTCGTTTTCCTTCCCAAAGGCTCCTCGAGTGGTTTGCGAAAAGTAAGCATTCCACGGGTACGTAAAGCGGACTTGATCGGACCGAAGGTAGGGCTAAGAAAAGGGGCGGGGCGGGTGCCTTTACTTACCGTCGAAGCGAGGATCTCGTGCGGGCAGCAGCCTAATAAAAAACTCTTACATACTTTGCTGTCGTAGAACTTCACGGAGTACCGGTTAGTTTCGCCTGTTCGCAAGAGAAGATTGCCTCGTGATAAAAAGAAGGGCCCTTCAAGGGTACCGCGCTGTCGTGATGATGCTCCGGAAACTTACCATTTCTAGCTGTTCCCATCAGTTGGTCGAGCATCGCTCGCATTTGATCGTGTGCCGACATGCTCGATCCCGCTTTTGAAACACCTTTTTGCACTCGCAGAGATGATTTACGATGGAAAATTTGCAAATATTTTACTTCGCAAAAAAGCACAAACAACTCGAGGCAAAAATTTCTGGATTTTGACAGCTTGGCGTGTGGTGCGCTTAAGCTGTCCTGCCACGACTGCCGTGTTCCGATCAGAAAAGAAACAATTTTTTTACAACTGCGTGCTCCTTCTCGGAAAAGATGATTTTACATTTAAATTACTGTCGTAACCGATCGTCGGAAACAACTTTCATCATACCAACGAAATTTAACATACAGAGAATGTCGCATCCGTGGCCGGGCTCCCTAACATGGCCATGTATTTGTGTGTGTGTGTCACATTTTGACAGCTGCGTTTGTTGCCAAAACAAAACTCTCGAAGAATTTTTAAAGTTTTTTTCGAATTTCTGCGAATTTTTAGCATAAATCGATGATTTTGCTGCTGCGATTTTCCCCAAACGCTTACTACAAAGGTATTTCTTGCCAGCACACGATTGCCGGAAAATGTTGGCAATGAGCTGCTCTGCTCTTCCCGTTCCGCGCTGACCTCGGCTGCCCAATAAAAGTGAAAGTGTCGGTGCGGAAAGCTGATAAGAATCAACCATGGAAACAGGCAGTAAAACTGAGATCAAGATCAAGGAGAAGCTCAATCAACACGTTAAAAAACGGTTGCAGGAAGGATCCATCCAAGGACCAACGCACGACAAAGGCGTAGGCCCCGAAGCCCCTCGGAACAAGCGCCAGAAAACGAAGAACGGCTCCAAAAAAGCGAAACCGACCCAGATCCCGGCACCGAGCGGTGCTACCGCAACAAAGTGTCCCGATTCGTTGCTATCGCCCGGTGCGGCCAACAGCAACGATACCACAAACAGCAGCATCAACTCAACGGACCAAGATGCGGAGTTGAATGACCGGGAAGTGTGCGATCGAGGCGGGACAAGTGATAAGCCCGTGAAATCGGGCAAACAGATGGACATCTTCTCCTTATTGCTGAACCAAAAAAAGGGTTCCCTGATGCGCGATCCGGAAGTGCTGGCATGTTTAAACGCGCTTAGTGAACGGAAAAAATAAGCCTACGGATATGCTGCTGAGAGTTGTTTCCACGTTATTGTGTTCACAGCTTCGCTGACCCTCGGAAAACGTGCCCACAATAAAAACTAAACCTAGATAACACGTTGCTGACCCGTTAATATCACTAAAGTTATTCGAAACCGCGTTCGGTTGGAGTCATCACCAATGGTTCCATGAATTTAGTAGATAATCGAGTTTCATTTTACTAATTCTTTTTAGAATTTGTTGAATACGTTACGATTTGAAACTAGTTCGCTCTCTCGATTCTCTCCCGTGTACCTTTACATAAGCCCGCCACAGACCGCAAGCGGCGCGTGCGGAACGTTTCGCCGCGTACGAATAGAATGTTTGGGATTGTACTAGGCAACACATACCGAACGCGTGCGTTGCGTGCGGATCCGTGCGGACCATGCGGCAAAATCCGGTGGATTTGAATTGGCAGCTAGATGTAAACAAAATGAGTGTTTGGATTGTGATCATGGAATCATGTTATTGATAATAATATGTATAGTATAATATAATAATTAACAGAAATGTAATATTTTGTTTTCGTTAACAATTCGTGTTTTCGTAAACATTGTTTGGCCGTGCCGTACGCACCACAACCGGTATGTGTTAGCCGCTTCATTCGCGGCGAGCCGTTCCGTCCGGTCTGTGGTGGGCTTAACGGGGACCGATGTCAAAACACCGAGAAAATCTGTGAAAATCGCGGATTCGTGTTTTAATTAAGAATTTCCGTATTTTGTTCCTTGTTGCACCGGTTGTATTGTATTTTTGTGACTAAAAGTGAAACTGTCCTCTCCGTGATTGGGCGAGTGAAATGATTCATCATCACGATCACGCCTCAAACGTTTAATAAGGGGTGCTCCCGCCGTGATTGAGTGTTTTTTTTTGTCTAGTTTCTCCACCACCCTCCCGGGAATCGAGATGAGTGAGCCGCGCGTGGAGGCGGAACCGGCCGTGTGCGAGCCGGGCGTATGCGAGGAAAGCTCACTGATAACGACGGACTCGTTCGAAGAGTTTTCCCACGAAATTAACAGCCTCCCAGCGGTGCCGGATGACGGCGGGGCCGCAGGGGGAACTGAAGCAAACTCCACAGTCCCGTTCGATGAAACGCCCCAAAACGATGCCAGCAACATAGAGAAAATACAGGACGGTCTTCAGCAAACCGATGATCCACCCGATGGGGCGATGAGCAAATCAAGTTCCTTCAGCAGCGCCAAAAGCCGAGATTTCGATGCGTCGACGACTAGCCTCGCGGAACCGGAAACACCAGCGTCAACGACGATGGTGTCCGCCGAAGCGGAAACTGGAGATTACCTACACGATGCGTCCTTTCTCAACCGAAAGCGGCACGTCTTCATCTTGAGCACGGCGGGCAAACCGATCTACTCGATGCATGGCAATGAAGACAAACTGGCGACCTTGTTCGGAGTGATGCAGGCGCTGGTCAGCTTCATACAGAGTGGCAACGATACGATCAAATCGATCCATGCAGCCGGTGTAAAGTTCGTGTTTCTTGTCAAATCGCCCCTGATCCTGGTGGCTGTGTCCCGGACCTCGCATAGCGTGCAACAGATTCAGCTGCAGCTCACGTAAGTAATAACGACGGTCCGGCGGATCTCTTAATTCTCTTAACGACGATTTCACTTTTCAGTGATGTATACAATCAGATACTCTCCACCTTGACCCTAAGTCATATGATTAAAACATTCGAGAAACGGAAAAACTTTGACCTTCGGCGGCTGCTGGCCGGTAGCGAGCGACTCATCGATCATCTGCTCGTCAACGACAAGTGTGATCATCGGCTCGTATCGAACAATCCGTTCAGCTTCATGACGCACTCGGTGCGAATACTTCCACTAGCTCCGGCCGTACGCGAGACGATTGTATCCGCCATCCAGAGCAACTGTTCGAAGATCCGAAATCTGGTGTTTGCGGTACTCATAGCGAACAACAAGCTGATTGCGCTGGTGCGCATGAAGAAATATTTCATTCATCCGGCAGATCTGCGGTTGATCTTCAATCTGATCGAGTGCTCAGAAAGCTTTAAAACAGCCGAAAGCTGGACACCGCTCTGTCTGCCCAAGTTTGATTCGAGTGGGTTCCTGCACGCGCACGTTTCCTACTTGGCCGAGGATTGCCAGGCTTGTCTACTGCTGCTGTCAATTGAACGTGATGTCTTTTACGTCTTATCGGAAGCCAAGCGAAAGATAACGGAGGTATGTAGCTCGGTGCGACGCCACGGTATGCGCTTGTGATATGCGCTGATTATCGAAATGTATGTTTTCTTTCGACAGAAACTGCGCCGCAGCAACTGTCTGGAGGCCATTAACGATGCAATCAATAATAAGGGTATTAAGCTGCTCAACATTGGCATTCCGGAGATTAGACATTTCCTCTACAAGAGCAAATCGAATGCACAGCTGCTGTGTTCCGAGCTTACGGTGCCTTACTCAAGCGGTGCTCAGTTT
>NC_064874.1:65728556-65733556 GCF_943734745.1 Anopheles darlingi
GGTATAATTATTGTTATGCCATTTTTGGGTTTTTGTTTCTTTTCCTTCTTTACCTAACGCTAATATGGTACAGGTATGTAATAAGTCTTTCCCCCCCTCCGCCCGGAGCTGGGAGCGCTCTTTTCTTAAACGAGACAGACATTTACATTGTGGTCATCTGCCATCGACCCCGGCTGGGTGGGATGGGTGGGAAATTCGGCAATAGAACGGATTTCGTTTGTCTATATGTGCTTCCAGGAGGCAGTTGGCTCCTTCCTATCTCTCTAGCCCTCCCTTCTACCCTGGGCCTCTCCAAAATGGTTGGACTCGCTATCTCGCTTTTCCCTAATGCTACACTGCCGTGAGCGTAGCTCGCTTGGAAGGATATTTGTCTAAGGATTGTTTGTTTCCTAGTGCGGGAAACACACCAACACCTACGGTGTTACCCAATATATTCTCACTATTCTTCGTGCATTTCGCCATTCTTTACTCTAAATCCGCACTCTTGTGCGCCTTTTACAATGTGCCCAAAATGTACTGGGACTGACTGACTGACTGACTGACTGACTAGTGACTGGGTCGGACTGGAACGATGCTGTGGCGCAAGATAAAACCTGCTGCTGTGTCCTGTGTCCTGTTCCGTCGTCTAACAACACTATGCATATGTACAACATACTTGGTGGATGTTTCGTAGCTATGCTATGGTAGAATGGGAGGGAAGCTGCATCCGCGTGAGATTTCTTCTCACCTGACTAACCCCATATCGGTCGCCAATGTACGCCAATCCACTGCTGGCCATGGAGCTCCATGGACCGTGCGCAGTGCTGGACGCTATGTAAAGGTTTTCTTTGTTTGCAAAGTTTCAAATTTGATCCCTCGACAAGCTGGTTTCAAACTGGTGAACTGAAGTGGACCGTCCCGTCCAGCCTTGCGGGCCACAAAACTCGATCCTTTAAAGCAGTTTGTAAAAAAAAAAATCTGAATTGCAAACTAATATCATTCTCCGCACAGCCACTCCGCCAATAGAATGCTCAAAAAACCGATTGAATTTACGGATGTAAACGAAACCAGTTCGTAAGTAAAGTCTGTGCAGCTCCTCAAATTAACCGGCTAATTGGCGGGTGGTTTTGCGTTTCTCAATGTGGTTGTCGGAGAACGAGAGGGCGGTTTCGGTTGCACTCTCCAAATGCTATCTCCGATCCAGATCATGCTGGGGCTTCCGGTGTGAAACGTGAAAACCGTTTCCGCTAGACGGGAGTTTACACTTTCGCCTGTCGTGCTACCCATGCATGTACTTTGGTCAGCCCTTACCGGTCATGCCAACATCACTCTCCTCTCCCGTGCTCGGCGGTGGCGAGCAAACCACTAACTCGCCGGACGCGCCGCTGCTCAATCGCTTCCAATCGCAATCCACCGGACGATCCACGGTCGTCGGCTCAAAAGTTGTACTCCTTGTAGCGTGACCGGCCAGCCTGCGGTACCGATGACACCACCGACGAGGACGCTCCGGACGATGATGGCTATTTGGTGGTGGAGATGCCGGAAATCTCGCCGGTTCCGGTGCCGGTGTCGGTTGGGCCCTCGACGCTGCACACACTGTCTTCCGGCGTGCGGGACGGTTCGGCTTCGGTCACCTCGACCTCGCTTACCGCTGGACGATTGTTGCGATGTTTGGCGCTTAGTGCCTGCGAACGGGAAAAACAGAACGGACGGGAGCGGCCGAGTATGCCCGGGATTAAATCGAGACCGTATGGCGCGATGGACAGACTCCGCAGACAGCCGGTCGCGGCCAAAGTAAGAGCTCTGCGGCAAACACTGCTGCTGCTGAGCATTCAAATTCGTGACTAGAACTAGCTTAAACATATTTGCAACAAATAAACCAAAGCACCAGCGTCTAGCATCTAATCTGCGTTGTCGAATACGCCACACGTCTGCAAGCGGGTTGGTTAAGCTGCGTTAAAAAACAATAAAGCGAATTGTTGCCCAACAATGGCTAGCAAACACTATTGTAATGCCAAGCACCTTAGCTTGTTTTTCAATGTATTAAAAAAAATGTCCTTTATAGAAAGCCAAAGAGATCCTATCTGAACTCTGACACAACTTTCTTGCACTCATATCTTTCTTGAAATAAACAAACGATTATTTAGTTTGGTCTCCGCAGTGAAACAAATCACATTTATTACTCTCATTTGAAGAGAAGAGTAATTGCTCCACAAGAGAGAAACAGAAAGAGAGAGAAAGAGAGAGAGGAAGCTGTCGACTTCGGGGCCCAAAGCAACCTAAGTAGGAAAACCGGGAATAAAAAACAATTAATCCTGTAAAGATTTTCCTCTTGATTGACGGCCTTGCCGGCGACGCAACCGGGTGAGTGATGCGATTCGCGGGCGGAAGAAAAATCTTTCATCGATTGATCCCGCCCTAGCACCGCCCTCGACGAGATCGTATGCCTGGCAGAGAGCGATGCGGAAACCGAACCGCCCAGAAAGGAAGCCGGCCGAACAAGGAAGGCTTGTTGGATGTACCTTATCTGTGTCTGCTGCTGCTGCTGCTGCTGCTGCTGCTGCCGCCGCCAATAACGATGATGAGGGAGGAAAAAATATAAATAATTGAGGTCAACAATGGAATGCCTATAAATTTACTGAAAGCATCCGATGGGCGAAGGACGCCAGGACGGCAGGACGGCCTTCAGTTCAACCATCGATCTTTCCCTTCATCCGTTGGGTCGTAAGGTGATAAAGTGGGGCATTGCGAGCAACATCCCTCACTCGGTCTCGCAACCATCGGAAAACGTGCCCTAGCATCAGTGACAAATGGGAAATCCCCATCGTCGTCGTCGTCATCAGCAGCAGGAGCAGTAAGTGCATGCCAAGGGGTTTCTAGCAGTACGCACTTCTAATTGTCAATTGCGGGCACGAGCGAACAACGGCACTCGACCATCGCACGCCGAACAAACCAGCCAAGGACAAGGACGTTTCCCGAAACCAATTGGGATTCTTCGTTCCGTCTTTGCTCCGTTTCGCTTGAAGGCGAGCGTTGGGGATAAGGTTGTCAATATTAATTTCACCTTGCGTGTTATATGAGGATACTGTGAACCGAGAGAGAGAGAGAGGAAATGTGGAACGGTACGATGTGAATGGTTGGAATGTGAAATATTTTCCACCAATGGAGCGGATGGTACCGAATGGTAGAAGCAATCGCGTCGAAAATGAAATGGTACAGCATCCTGGCTTAACCTTGAAGTTTTTTTGGCTTTGTTTGCTTTAATTGGAACGACGAGTTAAAACATTTAGTGGTACAATATCATCCTACCTAGGGATGAACTTTCATTAATTTCATTCATTTTCGAACAACTCAAACCTTATTCAAGCTCAGTTGAAATTCATTACGTTTGCTATCCAATTTTTCATGAAAATGTAACCAAAACAGCAAGTAGATACGCGCATACCCTCATGACATCAAACGTATACTACGGTAAGAAATGACTACCGCAGCAACAGCAGCAGCAACAGCAATCTGCTTCCATGTTCTATCTATATGCAAATGAGGTAAAATTCCCCGCTCGATCGTATGGCACCTCTGGCGCAGGTATCCTGCAATCGTACCCTACAATCTGGCTACAATTTCGTTCGCACCAGTAGCAGTAACCAACAGTGCAAAACACCCCTCACTGGAATGCCTAGTCCTAGTGCCTAACCGCACCTATTAGTTGCTTCCTTATCGGCAATATTACTTCCCCTTGAGCTCTGGTTTCGTCATTTTTTGCCCCTTTTTCGCGCCAACCCTTATTCCGAGAGAAGCGAACTGAAGTGGGGTTTGTAAAAAATAATATCTAAATAAAATTGGCTGATTGGAAATGGATTAAAAATTACCTTTTCTCGGCTTCCTTTTTTCTGAAGTGGAGTGATGTGGGTGTGTGTGTGTGCGCGCGCGCGTGAAGTGAATTGATTTTTGCGCAAGCATTTTTTTTCCAATGATTGGTTCCAATGGTTCCGAACGGGTTTGCAGATTTTGTTTGTTTGTGTTTGTTGACGATTTTTTTTGTCGGTCGGTCGTTCGGTTTTTTTTGTTCGGCGATGTTTTAGTTCATTGTCCAACGGCCCCATTGTTAGCGCCCCATTGGCACGCGTATTGGGGTAAATTGGATGAATTGGGGGTTTTTAATTCGGAAATTTGTTTATCAGCCACATTCGAAATCGATCGACATTGATCGAAACGAATTGTTTGTTATTTGACCACGGTTATGTGGCGTTTTGAGTTTGGAAGGGGGATGGTTATGGAAGGAAGAATTTTATCGGGAGCGAGCGGTACAGGAAGATGCACACCAGCGGAGCAGCCGAGAGGAGATTTCAAGCAATCCAAGAGGAAGAGGAGAGGATCATTTGTTGGAATGTGATGCAAGAAGCAGAAAGAGTTGAGGAAGATAAGGAAGTGTATTTAAGAAAGGGGAACAGTACAGTAACAGAGGTAGGTAGGGTGAATTTTACATTCGGTTGTTTTGTTGTTGTTTGTTTATTCAGAACAGTTAGTTAGTTAAATTTCGAGTGAAGGTACGTATCGGGTTCGTGTAGGGGCCAACAACACGACGGAAATGTTTATATATATATATGCATATATGAGAAGAAAAGAGAAGAAAGAGAAGAGAGAAAGAGAAAAGAGAGACAAAAACATCCAGTTACATGAGCGTTGGTAAGTAAAAACATTAATCCGACTACTATTGATCTAATGCTACGCTAATTGGTTAAGATTAGGTTTCGTGCTAGTGAATCGAAAACCCGGCATTATCCGGCTAGCCTTCGATTGACTATGGAAGGTTTCATTCATTCTATCGTTACTGTAAGGCGCATGGAGCATGATCTAACTAAGAGCTACGCTACGTCACAGGAACAGTTCGATCAAAAAGGGTAAACCCGATGCGGTAAGTAATTTGTTTTGTTTTTTTATTGTTTGCAACAAAACGAACTGCACTACTTTATTACTACACTCTGTGTTTGCAGCAAAATCACGCAATCAAAACAAAAATG